>NC_064645.1:465523737-465826768 GCF_023864345.2 Schistocerca serialis cubense | reverse complement strand
TGAGCATCTCCGCAGCAGCGCCGCCAAGGGTACTTGTCAAGGAACGGAGGATATCAGTTGTTACCGCCATGTTCTGGTCCTCTGCTGCTTAGAACTGTTTGTAGGTATCCACAAAGGTGTTTACGATATCATTCTCGGACGTCAATCGGCGACCATCTGGCATGTCGAGGGCGCTGACCAGCTTTCTCAGACACCGCTGCTTCTCTCGGATAACATGATGCATGGACGGGGGTTCTCCTAATACACAATCGTGACATCTTGAGCGTAATATTGTGCCTTCAAGGCGGTGACGCATAAGAGAAATTATCTTCCCCTAGGTCTGTTCAATTTCAGCCCGTCGTTGAACAGAGGGGACATGGTTTAAGAGTTCGCGGAGAATTATGAAATAGTATTCCATGGTATGTAGTTGCCACAGCATTTTGTCGTGACCGTAATTGATCAGCGAATGGCGTAAAGCAGGCTTGGTATAGTTGAGTCACCACCGGAGTGTTGAAGGATACGCTGGAAGGCGTCTCACACAGTTTTTCCACGTCGTCTCTACGACCTGCCTGCATTTCGGATCCTTCAGATGGGCGAAATTCAGCTTCCACAGGCCTCAACCGCACCACACCTTCTGCCTCTAGAGCGAAACAGTGCAAATGTGGGCGATATGGTTTGAGAAGGTGGTAGGCCATTACTCAGCGTCAAGCGTGGCACTTACAATTATTTGGGAAACGCAGACACGGTCAAGACGACTTGCTGAATGGCTGGTGACGAAAGTATATCCAGGTCGATCACCACGCACGCGGTCCCAAGTATCGGTGTGGTTCAGTTCATGCACGAGCAGTTCTTGGCATGTGGTGAAATTGGGGTGTTGGTTCTTCTGGAATAACACACAATTGAAGTTGCCGCCAAGAATAATATGGTCGTAGCGGCCCACAAACAAGGGAGCGACCTGTTCTGAGTAGAATCACGACCGTCCCCGTCGCTTGGCCGTAACAGAGTGAGCTTAAACATTGATGACTCGGACACTGTGGAAAGTCACAGCAAGATCAAATGGCTCTGAGCACTACGGGACTTAACATCTGAGGTCATCAGTCCCCTAGAACTTAGAACTACTTAAACCTAACTAACCTAAGGACATCACACACATCCATGCCCGAGGTAGGATTCGAACCTGCGACCGTAGCGGTCTCGCGGCTCCAGAATGAAGTGCCTAGAACCGCTCGGCCACACTGGCAGGCTCACAGCAAGACCCTTACCCAATGGTACGTAAATCACGTCGCCTACCCCAATGCCTTCCGTTAAAAGAATAGCCGTCCCACTGTTACCGTCAGCACACGGCGTGAGGTAAGAAACATAGCCATAGATATTGGGAAATGTCGCTAGACGAACTTCCTGCAGAAGGGCAACATCGACGCCCTCAATATTTCACGGAGCAATTGTAGTTTTACAGGGGCCCAATGGTGTTTACACTGATGAAGCCAATCCTGTAAGCTTGTCGCGGAACTGGGACTGCTGGGACGCTCATGGAGGCACGAAGAGCAGCAGCGAACAGGAACATTGTCCCAGCAGGCTGCACATCCCCATTTAGTAACTGTGTCGATTAGCAGTCGTGGGATGGAGCAGTAGTATTCACTGCCGTCACAACGGGGAATGTTCCGTAGTCTACATCGTCAGGCCACGCAAACGTGTGTGGGTGATGTGCATCCCCTTAGAAAAATTTTTGAATGACTGTGCTGGAAAACCTCTACGTTATTTGTTTTTTAAACAGATGAGCAAAACTGAACGTGCTCAGACATTTCTCTCTTTACTTATTCTGATCATCAATAAACTGACACACAATATTTTAGCGCAACGCAGTCTGACTTTACCCTACATAAGAATGGCCGTGACTAACAATAAATGAATCACGTACCTCACTAAAATCTTACTGCAATACAGCGAGCACCAATACTGTCAGCTAAATAAAAGATTCTAACTACGGAAGGCACTAACTACCAATAAGCATAGTCAGCAAATGAAAGATTTTGATAGAGAACAAACAATGGATTTACCTCAATAATGTTCAAAAGTTTTATATGCAGGGTGTTTCAAAAATGACCGGTATATTTGAAACGGCAATAAAAACTAAACGAGCAGCGATAGAAATACACCGTTTGTTGCAATATGCTTGGGACAACAGTACATTTTCAGGCGGACAAACTTTCGAAATTACAGTAGTTACAATTTTCAACAACAGATGGCGCTGCAAGTGATGTGAAAGATATAGAAGACAACGTAGTCTGTGGGTGCGTCATTCTGTACGTCGTCTTTCTGCTGTAAGCGTGTGCTGTTCACAACGTGTAAGTGTGCTGTAGACAACATCGTTTATTCCTTAGAACAGAGGATTTTTCTGGTGTTGGAATTCCACTGCCTAGAACACAGTGTTGTTGCAACAAGACGAAGTTTTCAACGGAGGTTTAATGTATCCAAAGGACCGAAAAGCGATACAATAAAGGATCTGTTTGAAAAATTTCAACGGACTGGGAACGTGACGGATGAACGTGCTGGAAAGGTAGGGCGACCACGTACGGCAACCACAGAGGGCAACGCGCAGCTAGTGCAGCAGGTGATCCAACAGCGGCCTCGGGTTTCCGTTCGCCGTGTTGCAGCTGCGGTCCAAATGACGCCAACGTCCACGTATCGTCTCATGCGCCAGAGTTTACACCTCTATCCATACAAAATTCAATCGCGGCAACCCCTCAGCGCCGCTACCATTGCTGCACGAGAGACATTCGCTAACGATATAGTGCACAGGATTGATGACGGCGATATGCATGTGGGCAGCACTTGGTTTAGTGACGAAGCTTATTTTTACCTGGACAGCTTCGTCAATAAACAGAACTGGCGCATATGGGGAACCGAAAAGCCCCATGTTGCAGTCCCATCGGCCCTGCATCCTCAAAAAGTACTGGTCTGGGCCGCCATTTCTTCCAAAGGAATCATTGGCCCATTTTTCAGATCCGAAACGATTACTGCATCACGCTATCTGGACATTCTTCGTGAATTTGTGGCGGTACAAACTGCCTTAGACGACACTGCGAACACCTCGTGGTTTATGCAAGATGGTGCCCGGCCACATCGCACGGCCGACGTCTTTAATTTCCTGAATGAATATTTCGATGATCGTGTGATTGCTTTGGGCTATCCGAAACATACAGGAGGCGGCGTGGATTGGCCTCCCTATTCGCCTGACATGAACCCCTGTGACTTCTTTCTGTGGGGACACTTGAAAGACCAGGTGTACCGCCAGAATCCAGAAACAATTGAACAGCTGAAGCAGTACATCTCATCTGCATGTGAAGCCATTCCGCCAGACACGTTGTCAAAGGTTTCGGGTAATTTCATTCAGAGACTACGCCATATTATTGCTACGCATGGTGGATATGTGGAAAATATCGTACTATAGAGTTTCCCAGACCGCAGCGCCATCTGTTGTTGAAAATTGTAACTACTGTAATTTCTAAAGTTTGTCTGCCTGAAAATGTACTGTTGTCCCAAGCATATTGCAACAAACCGTGTATTTCTATCGCTGCTCGTTTAGTTTTTATTGCCGTATAAAATATACCGGTCATTTTTGAAACACCCTATATATATATATATATATATATATATATATATATATATATATATATATATATGTTCATGACTTCCAGCCTTACAAACTTCGTTTTTCTGACGGACACACGTCCAGATCGTCCGCTCTCAAAATTCTGCCATCTCTATCCCCACATCCAACACTGCTCGCGGCTCACCTCCAACTCCGCAACGCTACGCGCTGTTCACATCCAACTGCCCAACACTACAATAGCGAATATTCCAACAATGCCAACCAGCCAAAGACTGCCCACAGCAAAGCCAGTGATTTTCATACAGAGCGCTATGTGGCGTTACCAACATAAAAACCTAAAGAGCCTACTTACATAGCCCCCATGGTCCCCACAAAAAATTTTATAAATTGTTTTGGGCACTAGCCAATAAATATTTGTCAATTTTTTTTATATTCACGCTAAAAAATATATCAAATGCACACACTTATCGATACAACGTTGGTCAAATGCAAAAATTTTCTCACAGTCCATAAGGACAGTCCTGATCATTCATCACAGTAGTAACTGCAGTTTTTATTTCTCAAAGTCTGAGCAGTAAAAGAATATGTACACGGAAGTAGTGGATTTCCATGCAGTCTTGAAGAAGTAGTGTTGTCAAATGTTCAAATGGCTCTGAGCACTATGGGACTTAACATCTGTGGTCATCAGTCCCCTAGAACTTAGAACTACTTAAACCTAACTAACCTAAGGACATCACACACATCCATGCCCGAGGCAGGATTCGAACCTGCGACCGTAGCAGTCCCGTGGTTCCGGACTGAGCGCCTGAACCGCTAGACCACCGCGGCCGGCAGTAGTGTTGTCTTTCCAAAGTAAAGACAGTGCGAGGTCTTGACATACAGACAGGTAATGGGCCACAGGGTCGCCATATGAAACACCCCCTTAGAACATTAATAGGCGCTTGCCGACCTGGCAATGAGCAAAAGCACGTTTAGTCATTGGCAGAGGCGTCTCTCAACATCGGAATAATGTAGCGCAAACCCGTGCGATCTCCCCCGTGCCGACAGGTGGCACACAGGTCACTCCTGCATTTTCACGCTCGTCTCCATCAAAATGGAACCGAAGTGCTCCCTCTCCACGAGAACGCAAGGCGTTATACGAGTCTGCACACTCGAGAGGAGATCACGAAACTTCATTGTGCTGTTATCCGTCATCTACCATACAGCCCCATTCCATCTGTTTGGCCCGATGAAGGATGCACTCCACGGGAAGCAGTATGTGTGTGATGGGGAGTTTATTGATGCAGCAAGAATATTTTGGAAGTTTGTGGTAAGTTCCTATGGGACCAAACTGCTGAGGTAATCGGTCCCTAGGCTTACACACTACTTCATCTAACTTAAACTAACTTACGGTAAGCACAACACACAGACCCTTGCCCGAGGGAGGACTCGAACCGCCGACTGGGGGTACCGCACGAGGCGCCCCAGACGGCGCGGCTACTGCTCGTGGTGATGCAGCAGGACGTTGGCTCCGATGTCAATCAGAAAAGTGGTACCATGCGGGCATACTGGCCGTCCCATTAAGGTTGAGTAAGGCCATCACGTTGAACGTAGATAGTAGCGAAAAGAGTGATAATAATATGGTGTATTGGAATACTGAATAAAACTAATCTACTTTCAGAAAAAAAAACATGTAACACTATCTATTTAACGCCCCTTGTACATTAACGACTATTCGTCAATATGCTCTTCATATGCGTCTATTCTTATGTGGCATCTGGCGACTGAAAACCGTATTAGGATGCAAATCACTCCATTCAACAGATCTCTAAGTGCATCTTGGAAAGATTTTCTTAGACAACGCACGCTCCGCATTCCATCATGCTCATATGATTTGACCTAATATTTTCTGTTGTTTTATAATCCGTAGGAGGCAGTGGTTCTCCCTTCCTATCAAATACCAAGGGTAAAATAACTAGCGCTCTAAAATGTGTCTGCAATGTCATTTCTTATAGTTATAACCTCTAGTGTAGCTGCTGGTGATTCTTCCTGGTTGTATGGCTGTAGTCCACGAAATTTTTCGGTTCCAGGCATTTCGTCCAGAGCTGTGTTCGATATCTTCGAAGGTGCTCATGGCGATGTTGAATCTTGCCTACTGAGCGATTCACCAAGTTTTGCCCTTAATTCCTTTTTCTCCCAGTTACATTCAGTACCTTCCCAGTAGCTATTCCATCTACTTACTTAATCTGCAGCATCCCCTTATAGCATCACGTTTCGAATGCTTGTGTTACATTCTCGTTCGAAACGCTTATCGTCCACGTTTCGCTGCCGTAGGTCTACAGTCCAGACAAAAACTTCCACATTACACTTAAATTTATGCAAGATAATAAGAAATTAAACTTTTTCAGGTATGTTTTTCGTGCTATTGCTGGAATGAATTTTATATCCTCTCTACGATGGTTAGTTACTTTGCTTACTACTTTTAACATCTCATTATCAAATGTAATTCCCTCAACATCGCTCAATTTAATTCTACTATATTCCATTACACTTATTTTATGTTTGTTGATATTCATCTTAAAGACACTATCCATTTCGTTCTATTGTTCTTCCAAGTCCTTGCTGTCTCTGACTTAATTACAATATCGTTAGCAAACCAGGTTTTATTTCTTCTATATCAACATGGTGCAGAGATTGAGAGGTCGAAGAAGAAATTGAACTTCATTTAGGTTACTGTAAGTATTTTATTTGTGGATAGAAAAGTGTGTGTTGGTATTATCACATATTAAATTCTTTATCTATTCAATGTATATAATCTTTGTAGTAATAATTGTGGAGCTATGTAGCTCGCTGTATCTTATCATTATCAAATACCTTTTATAAAATGAAAGACAGCACTTTGGGTAGCTCAGTGCCGTTAATAGACAGGGAACTGGGATGGAGTGTCGGTAAGGCTCAAGGTTTTAACTTATCACTAATTTCCAGATAATTGCATATCAGACTATGAAGTTGAAATACGCTATCTCCCTTCTCCTCGCATTGGTCGTTGCTTCCTTAGAATGTCCATAATTTCTTGATCCTCTTATAAGAAAGAAAAGTTAATAACGGAATAATTGTAGCTCTTTATCGGTTCGATATCAGAGGAATTGCCTAACCCCAATATTTTTTTTTTAATTGAGGGGGTGTATGAAGCAGTGTTCTACGACAACCGTTCACAGCTGAAGAACTAAGAAAATTTTCCTCAACTTAATTTAGGGGAAATGGTCTGATGTGGCCGTCCACTTAGTCTCACCTCAGCGATTAACGAAGTACATGAGGTACGACGTATGGTACTTGTGTTCCCTAGGTGAACTTTTTCATGGCAGGTTCGGAAGGACCAGGAGCGGGAACGACATTTTTAACAGCTTTCCCTCTCGACCTCTGATCCCCACACCCTTCTCGCAGCTTTCCTACCTTTGTATCACTCTGAGGCCGCAACTAAGCCAATAATTGTTCCTCTCGCTACTACACGACTTCCAGAGCTTCACCCGCTCTCGCCACCACCCCTTAATACTGCCGCTTTCGCGCCCTCCGCTTACGGTGCGCAAGGTGGGAAGCTCTGCTGCCGTTCGTTATTCCTGATCCATTGACGGAAGCCCCTATCTGGCATTATTCATTTTTTCTTCCTTTCGTTCGTTAGCGCAAGGTAACGCCCCCTTGTTCTCAAGCAAAAGTCGAGGGGGAAAGGAAAACCTAAGGCGGGTGCAGTGCTGAACTAAGGAGCTCGTGGGATTCGATGAGGCATGAAAGTATGTATCGCCATTAATGTCTCTGATTCATGATTAATATAAACAACTACAGCACATAGCATTTTGGAGAAAATAGCGTTTTATTGTTATCTGCATAACAGTTGCTGAGGAGATACAAGTTCTCTTAGATCACGTAATTTACAGGAATAGTAAATGCGCTTTTGTCTGCTTTGTTGTTTGGTATTGAAATTGAATATAGTACGGAGCGTTTTAACTACATTTATACAATGTTGGTGCAACACAGACTAAACAGGTTTTCACCGGACGAACCCAGCTATACGCACGAACTAAACACAATACACCAGATAGCCAAAAGGTTGGATACAACACACACATAATAAACAAACTGAACAAGAAATTAAGGACAAAAGCAATTAAGCAAGAACCAACCACGAATAAATTAGTAGCCACAACAAAGAGCCAGGCACACCAACCCATGACAAACACAGAGAACACAGGAAACCAGGAACACCTTGCAAGAATCAGACCATGCCACATACTGACATACAGCAACAAAAGGTTCCACAGGTTGGAGAACGCTCTGAAGAAACAACGGCTGGAAATAGTATTCCTCGCAAAAAACACAGTACAGAAAAATCTAAATACTGAGAACACTTCCACAGCCAAATTTCCAAAGATGGAATCTATCACTTAGCCTGTAGTTAATGCCAATCTGTCTACATAGATCAAACCAGCAGAAATTTTAAACAAGGTATTCTGAACACCTCAAGGCCTTACAAAGTGACAGTACACACTCCACTTTTGCAGATCACCTCGCACAGGAAAACCACAACCCAAACAACATTGAGAATCCTCAGAGAGAGAAACAGTGTCTATCGAAAACTTGCGACAGAGGAGAACTACCACATAATGATAAAAAAGAATTAAAATACTTGCAGCGAAGCCGGCCGAGGTGGCCGAGCATATGAAGGCGCTGCAGTCTGGATCCGCGCGACCGCTATGGTCGCAGGTTGGAATTCTGCCTCGGGCTAACTTCGGTTAGTTAGGTTTAAGTAGTTCTAAGTTCTAGGGGACTGATGACCTCAGAAGTTAAGCCCCACACTGCTCAGAGCCATTTGAACCATTTTTGAACTTGCAGCGAAACAGTGTTTGAAACACTTACCGTATTATACAAAGACACTTTCCCATAGAAAACATAACCTTTATGTCTCTATTTGTTGTATTGCTCATTATCTGCATGTTTTATTGAGTTTTTGTGTATATCTTTGTTTAAACATTTGTAAGAAGTGTAAAATGATGCGCACTGCCATAACCTAACTAAATACAATAAATAAATAGAAAATATACTATTCAGACATCCTCAAACCTATAAATATCTTCATTTCAGCCACCTCCCTCCAGATTTCCAGTTTTCTCACACTCCGTATCTCCCTCTACTCCCCCTCTCTCTCTATGACATTCACCGGAAACGCACGCGTACACACACACACACACACACACACACACACACATGCGTGCTCCGCCAGGAGACACACTACAATAGTTTTCACCAAACATTCAAAATTAGCGCCACACTGAACATAAATAAAACAATGCGCAAGTAAGCGTTGATATTGTGAGTATGCGACTCTATGAGGAGGCCACGTGTTAGCTCAAATCCCGTTATGTGAAAATACGTGTGAGAGAAAGTGAGAATGAAATATAATAAAAGACTTGGAAAACAATGCATACAGTCGCAGTAGGAAAAGCAAACCCAACAAAAATGCACAAGTGGACGGGAAATATACGACAGTGACATACAAAAAAAACCATCAGGAAAACTATTTCACATATAAGCACATTTCTTCACTACTATGTCAATCACATGCTACTAAAACAAAACAAGGCTTAAAAACAAACTGATCCGCAAAAATTCGCTTACACAAGTTACGTAATAACAGGTGAGCAATCTGAACGAATTCGGCTGAACAGAATCTTCAAGATATAGTTTTTAAACCTAAAATAGAAAAAAATATGAATTTTGTGTGATGTTTCTCAGAAATCAATGGAGACCCACGGGTGATGACACACAAGTGTCAAAACATTTCTGGTTAAATGAAAAATAAATACATTGTGTTTATCACAAGGCGGAGTTTCAAGAACCTCAAACGTAATTCGAAAACGGAAGAAAAAGTCAAAAACTTCCAGTCCTAGTAAGCTGACCATCGTCACACTTTGGAATCTGGAAATTTCTGTTTATAGCAGGGCGATTACCTGTAAGTCACTATACCACGTGTTGCAGTAAAAGTGTACATGACGACAGATGATGAATATGTAAATACGAAACCTGGTATGGTGATTTTTCAGCAGCGTGAACCAAACCCAAATTGTGGCTTGCTACTGTACATTATACAGTGTCCATTCCATTCAAGAGGCCGTCTAAGCCTCTTCAATTTTTTTCTAGAAATCTGATGACTGTTATTTTTTCTTCTAATGTTCTTACAGCTCATCGGAGACGTTGTTTCCTCGGAGTTAAACTGGAATCAGATTTATAAATACATATATGTGCCGTGCGCCCGCTTTTAATGTAGCGTAATTCCCGCTTATATGGAATCACTCTGGCCGCAAGAGCACATGGAGCTTTAATGTCACCGGTAGAGGGCAGGTCGGAGGAGAAGGTAGTTAAGGGCTGCGGTGACCTGGAGAAAAGGAGAAGAGCGCAAGTGAGGCGGCGTGTTGTTGTGGCCAAGGGTCTGCCATGGCCCGTTGGCAAGAGTGGTGCTTTTACTCACAGCGGGTTTGGCGGAGCCGAATGTAGGTCACAGCCGTGGACATTGTTCGTTAAATGCTTCTTCGGCAGGACGCACAGTATTCGGCGAGTCCTTTGCTATTGAAGTTGCAAGCAATTTGTGTCCATTGTGGTGCCGAGTTGGAGTCCAGTGTGACCTTTGCAAGTACTGGACGCGGTGGTATCTACTGGATGGTACCCGTGGGTTTCCAACTGCGAGTAATCTTCGTAATATCTTTCTCTCAGCGCTCTCTAAGCATGCGTTTGTCAATGGGTGCTGGATTTTACGAGAAATCACTGTGAGCATCCGATTAGTGTGCACGTCACTTGGTGTCGCGTGGTGGCTATTTTGACTCAGTATCTTGGTTGCACGTTGTTATATATATATATATATATATATATATATATATATATATATATATATGGTGTTACAAAAAGGTACGGCCAAACCTTCAGGAAACATTCCTCACACACAAATAAAGAAAAGATGTTATGTGGACATGTGTCCGGAAACCCCCTAATTTCCATGTTAGAGCTCATTTTAGTTTCGTCAGTGTGTACTGTACTTCCTCGATTCACCGCCATGATTTCATACGGGATACTCTACCTGTGCTGCTAGAACATTAACCTTTACAAGTGCGACACAACACGTGGTTCATGCACGATGGAGCTCCTGCACATTTTAGTCGAAGTGTTCGTATGCTTCTCGCTAGCAGATTCGGTGACCGATGGATTGGTAGAGGCGGACCAATTCCATGGCCTCCACGCTCTCCTGACCACAACCCTCTTGACTTTCATTTATGGGGGCATTTGAAAGCTCTTGTCTACGCAACCCCGGTACCAAATGTAGAGACTCTTCGTACTCGTATTGTGGACGGCTGTGATACAATACGCCATTCTCCAGGGCTGCATCAGCGCATCAGGGATTCCATGCGACGGAGGGTGGAAGCATGTATCCTCGCTAACGGAGGACATTTTGAATATTTCCTGTAACAAAGTGTTTGAAGTCACGCTGGTACGTTCTGTTGCTGTGTGTTTCCATTCCATGATTAATGTGATTTGAAGAGAAGTAATAAAATGAGCTCTAACATGGAAAGTAAGCGTTTCCGAGCACATGTCCACATAACATATTTTCGGGTACTACCTTAGTTCAGTTCTGTCAATGTGTGTGGGCTTGTGGCTGTCGCTATTCCAAATTGATTTTAGTATCTAGGGGTATAGAACGCAGATGCAATTCTTCTGATTTACGAATTGTACTTCATAGTCAGTGAAAATTTTTTAATCTACCTCTCTTATTTCTGAAGCATGTTTGTAGTTACCTGTTGGCTAGTATCGCGAACTCGAGCTGTTTACTAAATTTTTGGATCTACCAAAAAAACTAAAGAAAAATTTTATGCCTCAGTAGTCAAGTCAAAGTTTTCTGCATTTGTAATAAGTTTAATTTTTACTAGATAATTAACGATTTGTCTTTGTGTTACAGGATAGGTGATTGTATCTCTTGTTAACTGTGGTCTAGTTCAAGATGGCTGTGTACTATGACTGAAATTTTTAAAGAAGGTTTCTAGTACTGTGGTAGCGGCAACGGCCGTCCTGTGTTAGTAGAGGAGGAGGAATTATTGCTACTGGCATTGCCTCTGCCACCGCCTCTATCATCATATATTTGAACCGCATTTGCCAGTCATTTTGGCTACTTCGAAGGCAATGGCGTTTCGATAATTAGTGGCAATAACCGATGGTTGTTATTTGTGACATACTCATTTAATCATATGTTTTGCTGTTTGTAATGTAAATGTATTTCTCTTCGTGTAAGATTCTTTACTAAAAGAAAGTGATTTTATACTGTTGCCGTTTTGAGGTGTTTGCTATCAGCTGTGCTATTGAAACTTAGTCTTTTCAGTTCTGCAGCTCATTTTTTAACGCTACTCTTGGATTTTTCCGTTTTAAAAACAAAATCGTTAGTGTTTTTAGTAACGTTAATAAATTCATTATGTCTCAGTACCTTTCCACTCAACACCAGCTCCCTACCGCATTTCAATGGTTTCAGTATTATCCATGGCCCTGCGTATTTAGGCCTCTTTCGTATTGGGCTTTTGTTGCACGTTTAACGTGGTACAGTCATCTTAGAAAGGTATCCTGCTTCTCTCAGAACTTTTCATTTTCGGGTACCAAAATGACTGGTCAATTTTCCTTTGTATATTACTCCGGAGATTAGTTTATGAGGACAACATCTTCGATTGGTCGGCCCATGGTTCTCACATTCACTTGTCTCTGCCTTCTTCTGTAATGCGATATTGAAACACACTAGGAAGCTGGTGGTAAATGACTGCAATTCATGAGCTTCTGACACGGACTCAAACAGCTTTTTAATTCCTATTCCGTCTGTTAGCAGCAGTAATCTCGAAATGGTGTCGTAGACGTCTTTGTTCAGCCTCTGATTATTCTTTGCTCTGTCACATGCTGAACATGTAACTCTGTCACTTATTTATCCCATATTAACGTCCGTTTGTGATTCCGTTTTGCTTAGGAATAGATCGTCTCCATATTAAAGACTTTGATTAGATGCTGAAATTTTTTCTGCACTTAGAAAGAGACGACACATCCGCACCTCGAAGGCAATTATGTACAATCACTCGACACTATCGTGTCAACTTTTTGCTACTGTCCTCTCCTTCTCGATTTCCTTGTATTTCTTTTGTATGCGTCCTCGTTTAGTCTGTTCGCATTTCCAGTACATAAAATAAATAATACTGTCGTATTACTGCATATCATCGATAAGCTAGAACATTTTCTGTGTTAATTACGGAATTAGGCATTTTGCATGCGCTGTAACAACGATGTTCTCTCATCTCTTCGTTGTTCCCTAGTGTGTTGCATCCC
Source organism: Schistocerca serialis cubense (assembly GCF_023864345.2). Taxonomy (NCBI): domain Eukaryota; kingdom Metazoa; phylum Arthropoda; class Insecta; order Orthoptera; family Acrididae; genus Schistocerca; species Schistocerca serialis. Next base: position 465,813,804 of record NC_064645.1, on the reverse strand, counting down.
GGTATCTTCGTGTGAACACCTCTCGGTTATTTTATTTTGGCCATTGCTCACTACCGTACACACTTTCCGAATCATCTCATAACGAACAAAGCTTCCACTATTTCACTTAACCGCATACACCTTGTTCGTCGTACTCTTGAATTTCAGACCATCTTTAATCAGTACAGTACAAATTTAAGACCTACGTCCAAACTGTAGTACATTATGGTTTCCGTGATAGTTTTCTATATCTTTGTGTGACCATGATACAATCATATTAGTAACTTGGCGCTTGCAATTATCTTTGAATCAAACGATCTTCTATTGTGCTTCAGAGAAGTGTGTTCCCTAATTCTTTATTATTTGCTGTAGAGTTTCGAATGCATCCGTGTAGAAACTTGACTGGTTTTGACTTCTGTTGCGTTGCACACTATATCTCAGTCTGTTTCCTAATATTTCTGTTTATAACGATGAGAGTGTCTTCTAACGATATTGCTATCACTCAACAATAATCGTCGTATCACAAATCTCATCCGTTGTTACATTTTCTCAGCTAATCTGTACAAATTTTAATTTTATCACTGTTTTCTGATTGCACTTCCCTCCTAAAAACTGAAGCTTATGGCATTCACCAAGTGGGTTTGTAAGCGTTAGTTCTATTCCATTCCCCTTGTGACAATCTGCTATCGAGCGAACGAGGTATTAGTTCACTTTCGGAAAATCAGCAGACTGAATTACCGTCATGGGAAGCCTTTAGAATACTGCGCTGCCATTCTTCGTGTAACACAAACGCGTCATTTTTCCACACGAGTTGACACTGACCTTACTTCATAACTGTGTGAATAGCCTACATCAAGTTCTTTTGATAACTGTGATAACTGGTTACCGTCAAATTGGAACATTTTTAGGTCTACAATTAGACTAACAGTTAACCCCTAACATCTAAGCTATCCCAGGAAAACATGAAAGAGGTATATAAGTGTCTGTACGAGGCTACCTGAAACACAGGAGAACAGGTTGTAACATTTGCTACGTCTGAGAAATCATCAACAGCTCAGCGATTATTTATGACAGTGGACAGAACTTGCTGTTACAATCTCTGTGGCTTAGTAGCATCAAATCGTGTGTGTAGTGATGTGTGCATTTTTGTTATTGATACATTCAGTACAAAAGATAACGTACCAAGAAAATGTATTAAGGACTACGGGATTTTTTTAAACATGATGATACCGATTTGCAGCACGCTTGCTTGGTTATCGAGACTGCGTAAGATGCCTGTGTCACTAACATTTTACACTAACGTGTTTCATTATAACAGAAGGACGATAGCGACTTAAAATAAGATGCAGACGCATAAAGTTACATAAATTATGAAAGCTTGCGACATAATTACTGTAGCGTCATGATGATGATGATGATGATGATAACATTTGCGTTGTGAGGCGCTCAACTGCGCGGTTATCAGCTCCCGCTGTAGCGTCATGGAGATCGATGCTGGTTGATATCGCTATAGAGGGCACACTTGATACGTACCAGAAGCTTACTATGTTGTCGCTTGCTCAGTTGCAGGTATGTCTCCCATCGCCATCGCTACCATAAGCACAAGCGCACCTCGCGTCGCGATAAATACGACTTTCCTAACAGAGTGCTCTAAGGCAAAGGTCGCTTAATTATCAGCGCCAAGAATAATAACCACAAATGTTGGTAATAACTGGAGCTGTGCTTCAACACGACACGATCTGCTCGAGCTGTTTACATCACAGTTCGAGAAATCTCAGGTTCTACTCAAGACTTCGACCGCCTCGCGACCTAGCGACTTCTGCTAGTACTATCCCCACGATGTTCCTTAGTGTTGTTAACGTACTATGCATTTTAATGGCAAAATTATCTGCGAAACACAGACCGCAACACCCTCTAAGGGGCAGGTCATATGCAGAAAAAGGAGTCAATAAATAAATAAAACATTGCAAATCACCCTTATCAGGTAGGAGTGATGGAAGAGATAGAGAAGATCCAAAGAAGAATGGCGCGTTTCGTCAAGGGATCGTTCAGCCGGCGCAACAGCGTTTCAGAGGTATTCAACAAATTCCACGGACAGACGCTACAAGAGAGGCGTTGTGCATCACGGAGAGGATAACTCTTGACTTATCGACACAGGGAAGAGTTGGACGACGCACTACTTCATCCAACATACGTCTCACGAAATGACCACTACGAAAAATTTCTAGATGTTAGAGGCAATGACGAGATTTACACAATCATCCTTCCTACGTGCCATTCGCGAAAAAAGGGATTTGTTAGTGATTCCAGAAGTACCTTCCGCCACACTTCGTCAGGTGGCTTGCGGAGTACTGATGTCGAAGTAGAATTGAGTCCAGTTCTCGAACTTTCGCTCGTCCCGCGATCTACTGACAAATGACGATACTATCTTCACGACAGCTTTGGCAGCTGTAATTTATTATCACTATCGCAATTAGATTTATTACAGCAATCATTCTTAAATAAATTACCACCTCGTTGCATCTGAATGTTATACCATCTTGTTCTTAGTCTTATTGTAAAATCTTGTAACTTTATAGCCCGTTATTCTAAACAAGGATGAAAATGCTCAGTTTCAATCCACTCCATAAATCATTATTGTCTGTAAACCACATTAGTATTATAAACGAGAAAGTAACTATGTTTGGTACGTATTCACGACTAAAGCGCAGACCCGATTTTGATGAAATGGGGTGTGAGGATAGCCCGAACTCTGACGAAGAACTTAGGCTGCTTTAGAACGTAAAAAAAAAAAAACACTAGAAAAAGAAATCATGCTGTAAGAGTGTGATACAGGGATGCAGACGGGCGCTAAGCAGACGTCGGTGACTCGAACCGTTTATAAGTTACTAGCTGAGTACCCTGCGTTGCCCCGAGTAAGTGTTTATTGTAGTCTTCTATTAGTCCATGTCCTCCTTCTCCATCTTTCTATCCATCCCCTCCCCCTCCCCTTCAGTCCATTTGCTCCTTGCCTTTCTGTCCATCTCCTCTTCCCTCCTCCTACTCCAACTCTTCATGTTCACTCTCTTTGTCCATTAACTCCTCCCTCCTCTCTCTGTCCATTTCTCCTCATCCCCTTCCCTGTCCATTTCCTATGCCCTCTCCGTCTTTCCGTCTCCTCCTCCCCCACTCTCTTCCTCTTCCTCTCACTGCCTCTGTCCACTTCCTCCTCCCTTTGCCTGTCCATTTCCTCTTCACCACTTCCCTTTCCACGTTACCACGCTCACCCTAGTAGGACGCTGATGATTCTTGCGCCCAAAGTATTTCTTTCTAGATTGTAAGTAATATGTGTACCAAATTTGACTGAAATCGTTCCAGGGGTTTAGGGTGAGCTTTTTGCCACTGCCTTTGCCCACGTACGCACATGTCAGATATATTTCACATATGTTTAACATATTTTAAACGTATTTTTACACATATTTCACCTGCATCTCTAGCGAATTTCCCCTGTAGTTCCAATTATTATAATGTCGTAAACTGTGATTCATTTGCTGTACAATGATAAAACTTTTCTGCTACATGAAAAGTATTGCCTCAACCTTCGTTAATTGGTTTTGGATTTGAATGTTTTATTAAATCTAACGCAGAAATAATCCTTAGAATGTGATCCTTAATTACCAATATTCACTTTTCCACATAATCACCAGCCAGTTGGATACCTTTCTGCCAATGATGAACAAGTTTTCTGAAGCGGTCACGGAAGAAGTTGATAATCTGTTTCCGCAACCACAGTCTCACAGTTCTCTAAAAGTCTTCATCATAAGCATAATGATGTCCCCGCAGATCGTCTTTCACTATCGGGGACAGATGAAAATCACCCGGTGCTAAATCTGGACTGTATGGAGGATCCCGTACGGTGCTGAGATTCAGTCTCTGAAGTTCTTCTGTAGTGGCACGTGAAGTGTGCTGTTTGGCATTGTCATGCTGCAGGAAAGCATTTCCCTTTTCCTTTCAGACCCTTGTTAGTCGTCTTTTCAGAGTTTTAGCGGTATGATGTAACGCTCTGAATTTATTGTTGTTCCATGATCAAGGAAATCAACATTGATAACGCCATCTGCGTCCCAGCACACTGTGGCCATGATTTTTCCAGCTGAGGACTGAGTCTTGAATTTCTTTCTCTGGGGCGAGTCTTTGTGTCGATATTCCATATACTGACGTTTCGTCTCCGAGTCGTGATGGTGTACACACGTTTCGTCTCCTGTCAGTTGAATGGAGAAAGGGGTCACCTTCATTCTCGTAACCCGAGCGGAGTTCCTGGCAAGTATCAAGCCTGTGCGCTTTCGTTTCAGGAGTCAGCATCCGGGGTACCCATCGTGCACAGATCTTCCGATAGCAAAGTAAAGATGTGACCCATACGTTCTTGTAAGATGCCGATTGTGCTTGCAGTGTCTCTCTGAGTGTTACGACGATCGTCCTTAATCAATCTGTCAACATTTAGCTTGTGAAACTCTGTGGTTGCTGTCACAGGACGTCCAACTCTTTGCTTGTCACGCATGTCAGATATTCTCTTCTCAACATCTTTAAACTTACTCGCCCAACGACGCACACTACTCACATAAACACAACCACTATAAACTGGCTTTATTCTCTAATGAATCCCCTCTGTGGTGACGCCTTCAGCTGTCAAGAATTCAGTGACTGCACGTTGCTTAAATCGTACTGACCGATCGTCTGCGCAGGGTTCCATGCTTTACACTGTAACTACACAACCGTTCAATGCTAAGGCTTCCCGCCAACTAGAGCTGTAGAGAAGAGGCTACGTAAAAAGCGAGTATCTGCCGCATACCAATGCTGCCAACTGTTGAAAAGTTACGAAGGTGGAGGTATTACTCTTAAGTCAAACCTCGTATAAATACTGTTTGCAAAATGTGTCGCGAATACAGTTGGCGATACAGAAGTAACAAATTAAAACGCTATGCTTCATGTGGTAGTTTTACCGCATAAGCATCGAAAATGAAGTGAACGATAACTTTCCTTTCATCATTTTGTGAGGGTCTTCAGCGAGAAAAAGTTTCGTACACTTCTGAGATAATTTGAGTAGTTTAACGTAAGTCAGTAAGTGCTCTCATCATCAAACTCTGGAAGACTAAAGTGTCGGCATTCCTCCTTTTTAACACCCGACCCCTTTGGTAGGTAGGTGGTCCTTACCTCCATAGCGATTATTTCGACACAGTAAGTGTTGCGTGTACTAAGTTTGGTTGAAATCGGTCCAGAGGTTTAGGCGCAGATGTGGATGAGGTTTGTGAAATTTGAAAAATTGCTACACCACTTGGCTAGGTTGGAAAATTTTGTATGAAGTAATATTGTGGAGATACAAATCTGACAGTCAGCCCGAGAATAGCATTTAAATCTATTACGTCGGGAAACCTTAAGAAAAGTACAGGGTGATTCAAAAAGAATACCACAACTTTAGGAATTTAAAACTCTGCAACGACAAAAGGCAGAGCTAAGCACTATCTGTCGGCGAATTAAGGGAGCTATAAAGTTTCATTTAGTTGTAAATTTGTTCGCTTGAGGCACTGTTGACTAGGCGTCAGCGTCAGTTGATGCTAAAATGGCGACCGCTCAACAGAAAGCTCTTTGTGTTATTGAGTACGGCAGAAGTGAATCGACGACAGTTGTTCAGCGTGCATTTCGAACGAAGTATGGTGTTAAACCTCCTGATAGGTGGTGTATTAAAGTTGATATAAACAGTTTACCTGAACGTCAACTACCCGAGGCGATGGATCGGCCGCCAGGCAGCCCGTGACAGAGCACTTCATCACTGGCCTCCAAGAAGCCCTGATCTTACACCCTGCGATTTTTTCTTATGGGGGTATGTTAAGGATATAGTGTTTCGGCCACCTCTCCCAGCCACCATTGATGATTTGAAACGAGAAATAACAGCAGCTATCCAAACTGTTGCGCCTGATATGCTAGAGAGAGTGTGGAACGAGTTGGAGTGTCGGGTTGATATTGCTCGAGTGTCTGGAGGGGGCCATGTTGAACATCTCTGAACTTGTTTTTGAGTGAAAAAAAAACCTTTTTAAATACTCTTTGTAATGATGTATAACAGAAGGTTATATTATGTTCCTTTCATTAAATACACATTTTTAAAGTTGTGGTATTCTCTTTGAATCACCCTGTATTATTAATATTATTTGTTCTACGATAAGTCTCATGAACGTTTCTGATGTAGCGCATAGTTCTAAGAGAGCACAAGATGGAAAGTTACTCAAACCCAACAAGTGTCGGGGCGGTCACCAGTCGACTGGAAGTTAGATGCTGACTTGTCATGCGGCCATAAGAGCTAGAGTGACATTAGAACAGTCACAAGTCCGTCGCGTTTCTTATTGCTTCTGACACGCTTCAACACTCACAACGAAGGCGTCATTCAGATATTCAACGAGAAACAGAGACGTAGTAGTGCTTTTACGTGCAGAACTTGGGAGAGGCTTTTAGGGAGGTTGCTTCTGCTTATGATTCATGAACTGACTAAGTTAATCATCCATTAGTCGTCTTAGGGAGGATAAATCAAAACTGTAGACACTGTAATGAGTTGAAACGGAAGCAAGAAACGGCTGGTATATGCTGCTTAGGTGGCAAAATATCTTTCATTACTAGATGAGCCAGATGAACTTGAAACACGCCCAGGAGTACAAATGGGTGGGGTATGTTTAAACTGATTTCACTCCTGGACCGTGCGTCCTGTCCTCACCACGTACCTGATAATCCCGCAGCGGTTGTACTGCTCTGCTCCACACTGCTGCTGGCTTGCCTGAAATTACTTGTCGAAATATGCAAGCGAATAAGGGGAGCCACTCAACGATAAGCACAAAACTGTTCTACGTCTGGTAAGAACATCTATATTCTGAGACGATATGAAAATCACTGGTTGCACTGTTTACACTATAAGTCGTAAATGTTTATCCCAACTGACAGTCTTGATGATTATCTGTCCACTTGGACTAGCATGCGCGCACCGAACACGGCGCGGATGATTGTTGATGATGCGGAAGCCGAATGGTCGCACTGCAGTTCTTACGCTCGTCACGCATACACAGATATTTGGTACCATTCATCCTTGACACTAGTGATGATATTTTAACACTGTTCACAAGGTTAAATTTACAGTTCACAGTTCTCAGTTGTACGAGCGTGCGCGTAAACGTCGCGGCGCGGCTGATTGTTGATAATGCGAAAACGCGATGATCGAACGCACGTCCTCACGCTCGCTACAAGACACTAGCACTTGTCTGCACTCTTTTATGGTGACTAATTTCTACTGATTCACATCAGTTAATTCTGGGAGACCGAACACGGTGCGGATGACTGTACTGTACGGTTATTTTTAAATTACTTCTTGATGCATTTTCCTCTAAACCATTTGCACATTTATCACTCTACTGTAGTAGCACTTGTAGCAACACTTCCATACCAACAATGCCTCTCATATGCAGAGCTACACACTACACAACATATCAGTTCCGTGTCCCGTGCTCGACTCTACAGGCGCGGCTGCCAGCAAAGAGACTCCGCAACCAAGCCAGCGATATGACAGTACGCTTACATTCCTGCACGAAAAAGTTTTCGAATTGTCGAAGAGAATATCGAAATATAGATGATTCCATACTGCAGGGGGTTAAAGAGATGGTGTAAGGAGAGAGGAGTATACTGCCCCACTCCACGGGCGTAGACTGCTTACCATATTGTGGACCAGACGTGTGTTACACATAGTCATGAACACATAAAGAACAGTTGTCAAATATGCAGAATTTTACATAATAAAAGAACCCTACCTACAGTGCTACCTGTATAGCAAAACACAGTTACAATACAGTGGACAGTGGATAAACAAAGAGTTCATACAATAAGACACAAGAATATTAAGTCCCTGAGATCGAAAAGTTTACAAATACACAAGGTTAGCTATGATACACAGGTGCCTAAAAGAAAGCGATAAAAAATGTAAAAAATCAGAAGTCGTTCACTGCTACTCCTGGTAGACAGTATCATTGGTGACACTATTAGGCAAAACCTAGAGAACCTTCATCAGCAATAGGCCGTCAAAATCCCAGAAAAATTACTTCACTGTTCGCAACACTGCATCACAAGGGAGCGGTGGGGACTGATTGTAGCGTCGATGCTGCGCCCACCGGCAGATGTGCAGTATAGTCGTCAACTCGCCACTGTCGCCTCGCGGTAATCCGTGCATTGGCGTACAGGAAACAGGATACTGATGCTCTCAGTGTCCTAGCAATGTCTATCCGACTTACTCATAGTCTGTTACTACTACAGTAAACATTCCAATGTTCCATATGACATAGTATAAATAAAACATACGCTAATACTAAGAAAAATATATGGATGTTCACTAAGTTAAATTTAGTTACAAAGTGAAAGGTATAAAAATTATTAGCAATCATGAAGCATGAGTAGTAAGAAACTTTTAAATGAAAACTTTTGGATAGCACAACCTATATACACTAGACACGAGTAATCACTCAAACCATATCACTGTGTGGGTAAGAAGAAATGTAATATATATGATCTAGATTAAACAGATAGAAAGCGAAAACAAAACAAAAAAATGATATTGCAGATGATGGGAAGACACCCTAGTTAAATCTCACTCGATTAGAGTGTCCTCATAAAACCTCATAATAACCAGAAATTACTGTACTTAAGGACAACACCAAAATCAGGGTTATTGTGCGGTTCGGCCCCTGGTGGACCTTCCAGGGAACGTCTCACACCAGAATAGTGTAACCCCAGTGTTTGCGTGGTAGAGTAATTGTGGTGTACACATGAAGAACTAGTTTGCGCAGCAATCGCCGACAAATTGTAGCTGAGGCGGAATAAGGGGAACCAGCCCGCATTTGACCTCGACACTAATCCACCGGGCAGATTCGTTCCGGGGACCGGCGCTCCTTCCCGCCAGGAAAGCCGTGCGTTAGACCGCACGGCCAACCGGGCGGGCAAAAAAGTCCATACATTCATACATATTGTGTGACAACTATTCCAAATTTGCTCGCCCTGCTAGCCGCGCGTTCTAATGCGCTGATTCCCTAGCGGAAAAGCGGGCGTCCCCGGCACGAATACTCCTCCCGGGGGGTTAGTGTCGAGGTCCGATGTGCCGGCCAGCCTGTGGATGGTTTTTAAGGAGGTTTTCCATCTGCCTCGGCTTATTCCGCCGCAGTTACACTGTGTCGGGGATTGCTGCGCAAACATTGTCTCCACGTGCGCGTTCACCATCAATAGTTTACCACGCAAACAATTGGGGTTACACTCGTCTGCTAAAAGACGTTTCCTGTGTGGGGGGTGGAGAGGGGGGGGGAGGGGCACAGGGGGCCGAACCGCTCAATAACCCTGGTTTTGGTGTGTGGCGGTGGTGGGGTGGGTGGACTGCTGTGGCCTGTTATGGGGATGAGACCCACTGAAGGCTACGGGGGAACGAAGCCTCTCCGTTGTTTCTAGGTCCCCGGCTTAACACATAACTGCAGATTTAATAAAATGCACTCAGTGCCTGTGGTGTTAGGATGTAGTAGTATCTCCTCCAGTGTTTCTCTAGACTGTCAAGCTTTCATCTGACTTACAGTTGTTATTGTGGCTACCTCATGGGTTTTCACGTACCGCTCGCACACGTTGCGCGCGAGTCAAATTCCAATTCAGCTTTCGTATAGTCTCGATGCTATGTTGGGTGCTGCGGCGTATCGGGATATGTGCAGACAGTTCAAAACTGACTATCGTTTGCCCAACCGAGGTAATGAATTTTTGATGTAAATAATAAAATAAGGGCTACGATTAATTGACTACGCTTGTTTAGAGTTGTTTTCGGTTCGTTCTTCAAATCTGCCGAAATTAAAGTTCCTTCGAACAGGTTTAGGAGGCTATGTTTAAGTTCATAACGCAGAATAGTTAGATACTATTTCTACATTTCTATCAGAACATAGCAAATGTTGTTCAGCAAGTGAAATGAAAAAGTCTTTTTGTTGTGTTGCGTGCGTGAATGTTCCTTGTGGTATGCTCGAGAAACTGTTTACTTTTTGTCTTTCATGTTGCTTACCACAGATCCCGAAGGTGGCTCTGTATTTCGTTATACTATTATCAAATATGTTGCAATATTCTGAAGTTCGCCTCTTTCGTCGTACTATAAGCAGTTTTTACATCACATTTCCGAAACTAGCTTACAACCCTCTCCGACGTGTTACCATTGAGTCATCGTGACGAATTTTCTTTTCTGGTGATCTTACTTGGTTTTTTGGTGATCTCAGACAGTACACCTGTTTAACAATAATTTTTAGATTAGTGACAATAATTTTCTGATGTTGTGTGCTGTAAGACAGCTATTTCCTCCGTAATTTCGGACTCAGGCAAAGGAGTTTTTGACGTCGTGTTTACAAGATGCCTGAAAATCATAGTTTTTGTAGTCACGGTGAGACGATTATGGGTTATTAATTGTGAAATCGCACAGTATTGCCACAACTGACTTGGGAAGCAGATACCCAGTCAATGATCGACGTTGCCCATCTTTCACAAATCCGTGGCAAGTTACATATGTATCCGTACGTGAAACAAATGATACTCTAGCACGATATGATTCGGAAGCCTGAGGGAGAAATCGTGGTTCGATGTTTTACGAGCTTTCTAAATACCATTCGAGAGTAATTAACGCAATCGGCTTAGGAGCTAGACTACAAGAGTTCACGTAATGCATTCGGGTCTCGTGTTTGTATTTCTAATTTTCCACCAAGCACTAGCATCTCTACAATGGATTTAGCTTCTTCGATAAGGAATGTCAATAACACTGATAACCATAGTGGTACAATCGAGATGCGGAGTGATAGAGATATAATAAGAAGTTATAAAGAAATGAATATTTATTTGTCGATACATTCATTTGTGTATCGTAGTACTCACACAGTATCGTACCTGCTTCGATTAATGTAAGCTATAATTGTTTGATTTCGGAATTTCAACGGTAAAAGAGATGTGTTCTATGTTCTACTTCTTTCATTTAAGGCCGCGCGAGGTAGCCGCGCGGCCTTGGGCGTCTTATCATGGTCCGCGCGGCGCCTTCCGTCTGAGGTTCGAGTTCTCCCTCGGGCATGGGTGTGTATTGTCCTTAGCGTTACTTAGCTTGAGTTAGATGAAGTACTGCGTAAGCTTAGGGACCAATGATCTCAGCATTTTGGTCCCATAAGACCTTACCCCAAATTTCCAAAAATTTTATTTCACTTAATCCAATGTAAAACATGATTGCGCTGCCGATAGTCAGTTGCTCAATGATACATGGAGTTCAATGGAAACACTTATCTCTCTTTTATTTCACATGTTTGTTTGATCTCTGATTTAAACAATCTTACTATGCATTATTATTTAGCAGTGTCTGCTGGTATTGAACTACTCCCTACTTCAAACTTTGCTTATTTTGGTAAGACGTTCAGGCTTAAGCGCATTTTATTAAATAATGTGGCTCTATTCATCATTACATTTGTCATTTTGACTTTAAGATACGTATTAAGGTCTCTAAGGGCCCTACAAGGCACAAATTGTATAGGAAGGAGACATTTTGCTACAGGACAATGGTCTTGTTTTAGATTATACGAGCAAAACAGTCTAAATCACGCTTCTTATTTAACTGTGAAGATCAGTTTCATCCGAATTAGGTCATCTTCACATATAAAACTTGAATATTGAATAGCACAACCATTAATTGTTTCCTATAGTGATCAGTGAAACGTGATAGATATATACAATTAAGGGCCGAAGAAACTGGTATAGGCATGAGCATTCTAATACAGAGATATGTATACGGGCAGAATACGGCGCTGCGGTCGGCAACGCCTATATAACACAACAAGCGTCTCGCGCAGTCGTCAGATCGGTTATTGCTGCAGGTTGTCAAGATTTAAGTGAGTTTGCACGTCGTGCTGTAGTCGGCGCACGAGCGTAGGGAAACGGAATGTCCGAGTTAACGATGAAGTGCGGATCCTCCCGTATGGCCGTATCACGAGTGTGCCGTGAATATCAGGAATCCGATAAATAATCAAATCTCCAATATCGCTGCGGCCGGGAAAAGATCCTGCAAAACGGCACCAACGACAACTGAAGACAATCGTTCATCGTGACAGAAGTGCAGCCCTTCCGCAAATTGCTGCAGATTTCAATGTTAGGCCATCAACAAATGTCAGCGTGCGAACCGTTCAACGAAACATCATCGATACAGGCTTTCGGAACCGAGGGCCCGCTCGTGTACCCCTGATGAGAACAAAGCTTTACGCCTCTCCTGGGCCCGGCAACACCGACGTTGGATTGTTGGTGACTGCAAACATGTTGTCTGGTCGGACGAGTCTCGTTTCAGATTGTATCGATCTGATGGACGTGTACGTCTACGGAGACAACCTCATGAATCCATGGACCCTGAATGTCGGCAGGGCACTGTTCAAGCTGGTGGAACCTCTGTAGTGGTGTGGGACGTGTGCAGCTGGAGTGATATGATACCCACGATACGTCTAGAAACGACTTATATGAACATGTCCGAAAGAACTGACACCATTGATGACCTGCAGCGGTCTAGAACGAAATTAGAATTATGTCACTACCGGCAGCTGCTGACGGGCGTTGATATACAGGGTGGTCCATTGATAGCGACCGGGCCAAATATCTCACAAAGAACGAAACTCGTCTAGCTTGAAGTGGGAAACCAGATGGCGCTATGGTTGGCCCGCTATATGGCGCTGCCATAGGTCAAACGGATATCTACTGGGTTTTTTTCAAATAGTAACCCCCACTTTTATTACATATTCGTATAGTACGTAAAGAAATATGAATGTCTTAGTTGGACCACTCACTTCGCTTATTGATAGATGGCGCTGCAATAGTCACAAACGTATAAGTACGTGGTATCACGTAACATTCCGCCAGTACGGACGGTATTTGTTTCGTGATACATTACCCGTGTTAAAATGGACCGTTTACCAATTGCGGAAAAGGTCGATATCGTGTTGATGTCTGGCTATTGTGGTCGAAATGCCCAACGGGCGTGTGCTATGTATGCTGCTCGGTATCCTGGACGACATCATCCAAGTGTCCGGACCGTTCGCCGGATAGTTACGTTATTTAAGGAAACAGGAAGTGTTCAGCCACATGTGAAACGTCAACCACGACTTGCAACAAATGATGATGCCAAAGTAGATGTTTTAGCTGCTGTCGCGGCTAATCCGCACATCAGTAGCAGACAAACTGCGCGAGAATCGGGAATCTCAGAAACGTCGGTGTTGAGAATGCTACATCAACATCGATTGCACCCGTACCATATTTCCATGCACCAGGACTTACATGGCGACGACTTTGAACATCGTGTACAGTTCTGCCACTGGGCACAAGAGAAATTACGGGACGATGATAGATTTTTTGCACGCGTTCTATTTAGCGACGAAGCGTCGTTCGCCAACAGCGGTAACGTAAACCGGCATAATATGCACTATTGGGCAACGCAAAACCCACGATGGCTACAACAATAGGAACATCAGCGACCTTGGCGGGTTAATGTATGGTGCGGCATTATGGGAGGAAAGACATTTGGCCCCAATTTTATCGATGGCAGTCTTCATGGTGCAATGTATGCTGATTTCTTACGTAATGTTCTACCGATATTACTACAAGATGTTTCACTGCATGACAGAATGGCGATGTAGTTCCAACCCGATGGATGTCTGGCACATAACTCGCGTGCGGTTGAAGCGGTATTGAATAGGATATTTCATGACAGGTGGATTGGTCGTCGAAACACCATACCATGGCCAGCACGTTCACCGGATCTGACGTCCTCAGATTTATTTCTGTGGGGAAAGTTGAAGGATATTTGCTACCGTGATCCACAGACAACGCCTGACAACATGCGTCAGCGCATTGTCAGTGCATGTGAGAACATTCCAGAAGGTGAACCACTCGCTGTTGAGAGGAATGTCGTTACACGTGTTATCAAATGCATTGAGGTTGACGGACGTCATTTTGAGCGTTTATTGCATTAATGTGGTATTTACAGGTAATCACCCTGTAACAGCATGCGTTCTCAGCAATGATAAGTTCACAAAGGTAGATGTATCACATTAGAACAACCAAAATAAAATGTTCAAACGTACCTACGTTCTGTATTTTAATTTAAAAAACCTTCCTGTTACCAGCTGTTCATCTAAAATTGTGAGCCATATGTTTGTGACTATTACACGAATATGTAATAAAAATTGGGGGTTCATATTTTAAAAAAACGCAATTGACCTATGGCAGCGCCAACTAGCGGGCCAACCATAGCGCCATCTGGTTTCCCACTTCAAGCTAGACAAGTTTCGTTCATCGTAGTTATTTCGTTTGACGCTTATTTCGTGACACATTTGGCCTGGTCACGATCAGTGGAACACCCTGTATATCGACGGGGACAGGTGTAAATGTGTGCCCCGACCGCGACTCGAACCCGGGATCTCCTACTTACATGACAGACGCTCTATCCATGAGCCACCGAGGGCACAGAGGATAGAGCGACTGCAGGGACTATCTCGCGCACTCTTCCCGCGAGACCCACATTCTCACCTTGTACGTCCACACACTACATTCGTAGTGGCCCACCCCAACACACTCATTACTCGTGGAAGACATTCTTACCAAGTCCCGTAAGAATTCGGGGAATATGTGTGTATCCGCACAGAAGAAGAAGGTCATGGCTGGAATTGCCAGAACTATATACTTGTATGAGCATGGTGTATGTTCTTTCGAACATGTCCGAAAGGACGGGGCACACATTTTCACTTGTTCCCGTTGATATATATCAACGCCTATCAGTAGGTGACGGTATTGATATAATTCTAATTTCGTTGTAGATGCGACGGTGATAGGTGACATGTACGTAAGCATCCTGTCTAATTACCTGCATCCATTCATATCCGCTGTGCATTCCGACAGACTTAGGCAATTCCAGCAGGACAAAGCGACACTCCACACGGCCAGAATTGCTGCAGAGTGAGTGAAGGAACCTCGTCTGAGTTTAAACAGTTCTGCTAGCCATCAAACTTCCCAGACATGAACATTATTGAGCATATCTTTGATGTTTTGCATCGTGGTATTCCGAAGAGATTTCCACACCCTCCTACTCTTACAGATTTATGGATAGTCCTGTAGGATTCATGCTGTCATTTCCCTGCAACAGTACTTCAGACATTAGTCGAGTCGATGCCACGTCTTGTTGCGGCACTTCTGAGTGCTAGTGGAGGCCCTACACGATTTGTATAATTAGCTCATAGCAGTCATCATTCTACTAATCATGTTTCCATTTCTCTTGAAGAGGGATACTTACTTCTTCCGTCCCAGTAATGTCTTTTTGAAGTTTTCTCAAAATTTACGTATAATTTTTTCTAACTGCATTTTCTAATCATTTTATCCACATTAGTTATGTATTTCGAACTTTCTGGATTGGTATTTTATTGATTAGAAACTACCTTTTCCTCGTTTCTCTGTCCGATACCGATATCGGATATTTCTTCGGAGTCAGTATTCGCTAGATCAAACGGTAATGTGCTAGCACGCGTTAGCTACTTCAGCAGCGTTAGTGGTAAAAGTTCTCAGCTGGCTGGAGCAAAGGAACTTCTACAGATAGTTGGGAAACACCCGTTTATTTTTTTTTTAAACTTAACTTATAAGTAAAGCTATGACACACGTTGTAGCGTCCCCATATCTTCTGAAGGGATAACGTCTTCTGTAATGACATTTCCACCCCCGTGGGGATTTTGGAATATACCTAAATTCACGTAGAAGTTTCTCCACTGCGCGTGTTCGGCATTAGGGAGCTGGGATAAGCATAAAACGGTTACATGGTTTTCCTCTTGAGGCCTTGAGGTCCTCGCCTAGGACGTCAGCAGCTATTCGCATGCTGAGAATGAATGTTAAGTAGATTAGCAGTCTCCACAATTCGACTGTAGAATCAACGGTACGGAAATGAGACTAGTAGAAATTTCCAGTCGAGATGAGGTAGTCACGAAATGTTTGAAACAGAGATAACGAAAGCGAATGCGATGCGGGACAAGAGAGAAAGTGTGTGCCGAACGACGTCGAGGTATAATGCACGTCAAGGCCAGAGAATAAGCAAAACTCTCCACAGAAGCATTGGCACGGTAGTTTACTTTCCTCATGAAGCAAGATGGTGATGATTTTGGTACTAGTGATGCGTCAAAATAAAATTAAACTGCGAAGATCGATCAAACCAAAATTATTTTTAAAGGCTTCCTTTTCAGTAGCGATAACTGACATAGAATATCAAGAAAACTACAAAATTAATGTGTTCGTTATCAGCACCCCATTATTATTGCTTTACCAACAGGGGCCAACATTTCATTAGGACACCTACCAGAGGTGTCCTGTAGCTGATAAACTGTTTATGTGAGCATTGACTGAAATAAGTTATCGAAAAGTAAAGCACCCACTAATGCTCTCTGTTAACGGTGTGGCGAATTCTAACAACGATTTTTCTTTGTTATTCAGTATGAAAATTGTTAGGAGAGTGTAAAATCACGTCGACTTTCATGTGAAGTCCGGTGAAAAGCCGCACACAAAGAAGTAATAACTAGAAGTTAAATTTGCCTTAGTACTTATAAGTAAGACACATATTACACACTTGAGCCATGAAATTAAGTCCACCGTACCAGTTTGGCAAAGCAGAAGAGTCATATAAATATTTACGAGACGTATTCGGAAAGTAAGGTCTGATTAGACGCGAAATGGAAACCACTATGAAAATCCGATGGAACTTTGCACTGATACGTTCGGCAGTGTCTTCAGTGTGATTGTCAGTCACTTCACGTCGCTTTCTTCAGTTCAGAGCACAAAGTGATCACGTAGAAATGCCTGTAGCAAGAGTGTCTCCCGCCAAATATGAGAATCTGATTTCTCCTGAAGCTATGCAGCCCACATAACGTAAATGTTACATGTTTCTTTCTTCATGACAATTCTCAGCCCCATTCTGCATGGGCGATGAAGACGTTCCTGCAGCAGTTTTGATCGGAAGTGTTTGATCAGCCACAATACTGCACTTAATTTGCTCCCTCCGTTGTTCATCTCTATTGACATGAACCGCTGGCTACGAAGACAACATTTTGCCACAAACAACGAAAGGCAGACCAACGTAGTGAATTAGCGGAGAACACAGGCGGCTGCTTTGTGTAACGAGTGTACTGGAAATTTTTTACAGGGCCACAACAGATGTCTAAGTTGGAGCAGCAACTATTTAGAGAGGTAGCTAGAAAAAAATAATTTTTCATTTACTAAAACATAAAATATGTAATGCAGCACCAGTCATCTTTTTAAAACCAACCAAAAATCCTGAAGTATGAAAAATTCGTCTTTATCCAAATAAAAATTTAAATTTTCAAAATATTTCGTTTTTAGAAATATACTTTTTATTCTCCTCTCATTAAAATGAGAATTCAATGAATATCTCTGGAGTAGACATTCAGGAGGATGAGAAGCAAATAAGATATTAAATTTTGAACTCAAGGACAGGAATATTGAACTTTATTCAGAAAGCGGCACATTAGTCTTGTATACTTCAACAACTGACTAAATCGTTTTTAAGTTACATGTTACACAATGGTAACTATATGCAAAGGTAGCTTATAATACGTCAAGATAGTATGAAATGAACGTGAGCCTTACAGTACAAATTAATGGCTCTCTAGTACTTAAAAACTGCTACGTTTTGTTGGTTGTGTTGGACTGATAATTCTTATCAAATCCAAACAAGGATAAAATACCTTTTTGCTGTCGCCATTTGCAGTAGACTTTGTCTTCATCGTACCGTTCACTTTAGCAACCTCATCACTCAACTCAGTCGCCATTCTGGAATATCCTTCTTCGTCATATACAACTGTAGCATACTGCCCAACTGCCAACTTATTTTTCAACATTTTCCGATGCTGGACATCATCTTGAACATTCGAGAAAATTTCAGAATCACCACGGGATTCTAACACCACTATGTCTTCGTGTTGGTGTTACTTCGGCCTGGCCTAAAGTAATCCAATATTTTTCAAAAATCTGCTCCAATGTTTAGGAGTGTTAAACACTGAGCCGGCCGAAGTGGCCGTGCGGTTAAAGGCGCTGCAGTCTGGAACCGCAAGACCGCTACGGTCGCAGGTTCGAATTCTGCCTCGGGCATGGATGTTTGTGATGTCCTTAGGTTAGTTAGGTTTAACTAGTTCTAAGTTCTAGGGGACTAATGACCTCAGCAGTTGAGTCCCGTAGTGCTCAGAGCCATTTAAACACTGAATGTTGCACAAATGACAATTTCGCAAATTATTAGCTAATATTGACAGAATACAAAATGACTCTCATTGTATTTTTAGCTTAACTGATGTGAACCATCCAGGCAGAAATTATTGGGGTATAATAGTTGTTAAAGTGTTTATGATCAACACTGAGTTTAGTGGTGGCAATGTATTAGTTCATGGAACTCACAACTTTCTAGATTGTTGTTCACACATTCTAAATGCATACTGCCTTGTTTACACCATGCTATTGATGAAGTTTTAGCGGGAAAAACTTGAAACTTTTTCCTGTCAAAGTTGCCAGCAAAGGGCCAAAGTAACTCCAGCTTTCTTGTCTCTCAAAATGTCAAAAACCATAGACATAGCTCATGCGTAGTCTAAATGATTGGGAAAGTTTGTACATACAATCACTGAAACACTGAGGCTGAGTGACAACTTCGTATCACTACTGTAACTACCAGAGACTTGTCAGTAAGTTGTCTCACATTAACTGAAACGAGACAGAACTCGGAGAGCTAATGAAAACATTCATATAACTGACATGTTGTTGTTGTTTTTGAGGGAAGAGACCAAACAGCGAGGTTATCGGTCCCTTCGGATTAGGGAAGGACGGAGAAGGAAGTCGGCCGTGCCCTTTCAAAGGAACCATCCCGGCATTTGCCTGGAGTGATTCAGGGAAATCACGGAAAACCTAAATCAGGATGGCCGGGCGGGGGATTGAACCGTCGTCCTCCCGAATGCGAGTCCAGTGTACTAACCACTGCGCCACTTCGCTCGGTATAACCGACAGGGCCACAGAGACTAGTTACTTTCGGTTGTTTCATTCGACCAAGAAGAGAGGTATAAATTACAGGGTTATTACAAATGATTGAAGCGATTTCACAGCTCTACAAGAACCTTATTATTTGAGATATTTTCACAATGCTTTGCACACACATACAAAAACTCAAAAAGTTTTTTTAGGCATTCACAAATGTTCGATATGTGCCCATTTAGTGATTCGGCAGACATCAAGCCGATAATCAAGTTCCTCCCACACTCGGCGCAGCATGTCCCCATCAATGAGTTCGAAAGCATCGTTGATGCGAGCTCACAGTTCTGGCACGTTTCTTGGTAGAGGAGGTTTAAACACTGAATCTTTCACATAACCCCACAGAAAGAAATCGCATGGGGTTAAGTCGGGAGAGCGTGGAGGCCATGATATGAATTGCTGATCATGATCTCCACCACGACCGATCCATCGGTTTTCCAATCCCCTGTTTAAGAAATGCCGAACATCATGACGGAAGTGCGGTGGAGCACCATCCTGTTGAAAGATGAAGTCGGCGCTGTCGGTCTCCAGTTGTGGCATGAGCCAATTTTCCAGCATGTCCAGATACACGTATCCTGTAACGTTTTTTTCGCAGAAGAAAAAGGGGCCGTAAACTTTAAACCGTGAGATTGCACAAAACACGTTAACTTTTGGTGAATTGCGAATTTGCTGCACGAATGCGTGAGGATTCTCTACCGCCCAGATTCGCACATTGTGTCTGTTCACTTCACCATTAAGAAAAAATGTTGCTTCGTCACTGAAAACAAGTTTCGCACTGAACGCATCCACTTCCATGAGGTGTTGCAACCGCGCCGAAAATTCAAAGCGTTTGACTTTGTCATCAGGTGTCAGGGCTTGTAGCAATTGTAAACGGTAAGGCTTCTGCTTTAGCCTTTTCCGTAAGATTTTCCAAACCGTCGGCTGTGGTACATTTAGCTCCCTGCTTGCTTTATTCGTCGACTTCCGCGGGCTACGCGTGAAACTTTGCCGCACGCGTTCAACCGTTTCTTCGCTCACTGCAGGCCGACCCGTTCATTTCCCCTTACAGAGGCATCCAGAAGCTTTAAACTGCGCATACCATCGCCGAATGGAGTTAGCAGTTGGTGGATCTTTGTTGAACTTCGTCCTGAAGTGTCGTTGCACTGTTATGACTGACTGATGTGACTGCATTTCAAGCACGACATACGCTTTCTCGGCTCCTGTCGCCATTTTGTCTCACTGCGCTCTCGAGCGTTCTGGCGGCAGAAACCTGAAGTGCGGCTTCAGCCGAACAAAACTTTATGAGTTTTTCTACGTATCTGTAGTGTGTCATGACCATATGTCAATGAATGGAGCTACAGTGAATTTATGAAATCGCTTCAATCATTTGTAATAGTCCTGTATATACAGAGAGCGCCGCCATATTTTGTAACGTCAGGAACACCGAACAAATGGCTCTGAGCACTATGGGACTTAACATCTGTGGTCATCAGTCCCCTAGAACTTAGAACTACTTAAACCTAACTAACCCAAGGACATCACAAACTTCCATGCCCGAGGCAGGATTCGAACCTGCGATCGTAGCAGTCGCGCGGATCCGGACTGCGCGCCTAGAACCGCTAGACCACCGCGGCTACACCGAACATTTCAGCTAGACAGATTGAACAGGTGCTGGAATAGCACATGCTTTTCTTTATCGAAATGTAAGTTAAAAGTACAGTATTTTTTATCATTAACGTGGTCAGTGTATGTGCAGTGTATATTTGTACCGTAGTGATACAGTTGGAAGGTCATACTATAATAGATACCACCATATTTTCGCGTGTAACATTTAGTATACTTAACTGTCGTGTTTACTAAATTTCTACATCGTATTTTCTGGATCTTCATGGCCATTTGTAATGTGAGGCAAACGACTGTATTAAAGTACGCAGCTCTACTGTATTTAGTGCATCTGAGTGTACCAACAATACAACTCTTTGTCCACAGTAAAATTACGTGTTAAACGGGCATATGAACTCTGCACGTGTATAAACTCTAATTAAGCTGTTCTTTACTTTTTTGTACAGAATGCCTTTGAAAAACAATGAGCTAACACAACAGTGGGTAACAAACAAAGGCGGGAACAAGTGGCAGCCTACTCGGTACTGTTATATACGCCCCTCTCATATTAGGTCTTTTCCGAAAAACAAAAATCCTAACGAAAAGTGAGCTGAAACATGAAAGTCGTATCTTCCATTACAGCTGCTGAAAGGACCACAAAAAGCATGACACCGGACCAAAAAACTCTTGGTCGTATATCTGGAATTACCCTCAACAGCAACGATAATTTTTAAGCCTTTGAATCGTATGTTTAATGACTGTATACGACTACTCTCGTCTGGTTTATTTCTGTTTAAATATATTTCTTTGATAGACATATACAAGGCAGAACTTCCTAGACTGACACTCGCTCGCTAAAATGTTTGATCGCGCTAAATGTTTTTCAAGTCAAAGGAGTAATATCTGAAGTAGTGGTTACAATTAAAATCGCCATGATCTATAGGGTAAGACACATCGCTAATTATACCAATGCGCCTGTTCACATTAAATTCACCACAATAATTCAATAGCACGCAAATCGCAAAAATTACACTTTAGATGCCATAGCAACGAAATAACACATTTCGAATTTGGCAATTATCGCTCGAAAGTCGCCGTGTGGGCAACAAATAAAAAGAGAATCGTGACTGGCAGTAACAATTGTTGTTGTGTGACAAACAAAACCATATGATTCTGTCCTAGCATACGGTTAGATTGGTTAAAACGTCAAAAAGCATGGAGGCTAAGTTTCCAATTGGCTTAAAATATGCCGGCGCCTTGTCCAATCTGCCTTGTGTATATAGATCGTTGGCAAAAGACTGAATGGACGACAAAGCAACGACTGTTAAAAAGACGAAAGAGCGTTAGAAACACTTGATTTTCCCATCACTATACAGGGCCGGCGGCCGCTGGATATGTGCCTGGTTTCGTATTTTCTTCACTTACCAGCTTTCTTACACAGTGTGGACATTAGTAAAAACGATATGTTCCAGAGACGGATTCCTGACTGAAAATGGAGAAAGAAAGAATCTATGAAAATGTGTTCGGAAGTGGACGGTGAGCGTGCAAGAATACCAAATCGTTTCGGAACACATTAAATAGGTGCATCACATCTAAGTCACAAGAGACTTTCAAAATGGCCTCCAGGGAATGCAATGCATGCGTTCACATCTCGCATCATGGATTGCCAGACTCTTTCGCACGTTCCGGCCTCATTCCTAATAACGTCACATGGTCGTGAACACGCTGTTGAAGGTTCTGCATTCGTGGCAGGTGACTTGCATAGCAACGGCTGTCGTGCAGGATACACGTAATCGTACTTTGGCTTACACAGACGTTGGCGGGGTACTTGCCTGGAGCTTGCACTATGATTCGTCTCAATATCTGTTACGGCGTAAAGTCAGCGCCGGCACGACAATAGGGAACGACAGGGAAGAGAAGGGTGTGAGAAGTCAGCCAATCGCACGCTGACCGACCTCCGTTCCAGGATGACAACGCGACAGCAGCGGCCCCTAGGAGAAGAAGAATGGTGGCACCCTACTTCGATAGCAGCTTCAGTGTTAGCCACTTCATTAGTAGTCTCTACGTAGTACAGAGTTATGGCTGTCTATTCTGAAGAAGACTTATTATTTTGTATGCGCCCTTTGCTTGCAACTCTTATACCAATGTTAAGTATTGTAATTATCTTTTGGTAATAAAGCACATTAATATGAGTTGTTTGATTGTTTGCCTAGCGAACCGAGTATGCACAACAATATCCCGTAAACTTAATCGTCCAATTTGGTATCCGCACAGCCCACCGCCTCCCTGCATGTTCGTCTGTCTGAAAGGAAGCACCCATGATTACATAAACGTCCAAAATGGGTTTGAAATGTCGTGTGATGTGATTGATGTCTGTGAGGGAACTTGTTTTGGTATAGTCGCACTGCCACTCGACCGTTTCTGTCGGCCTGACCGTAAACAAACACCATCGCGGCTTGCTCACGACATGAATACCGGACCATTCTGCTGCTTACAGTACGCTACGTCAATCGCACAGACTGCAACACATCAGGAACACACGGAACATGATCGGAGGAACTTCCAGTCGTCAGCGCCATTTACCTTGGCAACGATGCACTTCCAGACACATGTTCATTGGACTTTTTTCCTCCATTTCCAGTCAGAAATCCGTTCCTGCAGTTTGTCGGGTTTACTAACGTTCACACTGTATACGACACGACACTGTGGCAAGAAGCTACGCGTCGATGCTCAAATGTTATTGGCCTTTGCTCCTCTCCCTAATAAGGAAGCTGCTACCGGCTGCACGCCTAGAGTCGCATGGATCATCCTAGAAGCCACCTATTGGTTCAGCAGCCCCTCCGCGTCTTCTGCACCTCACAGTTCTTTCCGCCGGTAGAGGTACGAGCGTTCCAGAGGGGCGGGCCTGTGGGCTCAAGCGATAGCTGGCTGACGCGTTCGATATCCCCTGCAACGGCAGCCTACCGCGGCGCGAGCTACGACTCGCTCGTAACTGCTGACAGAATCTTTGCATTTCTGCTGCCGCATCCGATTCCTCCTTCCGAGACTCCTTTCCACTCCCCCGTTTTCCCTCTCCCGTTTTTCCAGGCGCAAATCAAATCATAGATATGAGAAAGAGAGGGAAGGAAGGAGAGAGAGAGAGAGAGAGAGAGATGAATATGAGGAATAAAATGTCAGAGCGAAGCAGGAGGACGAGGAGCAGCGGTGGCGGGGAAAGCTTCTTCCGCGCGGTTGGCCCGCCGGGAATGTCTCAATCTAGGCGGCGCCGCTCGGCGCGGCCGGTTCGGCAGGCGGCGGGCGGCAGGTTGGCCACCACAGCGGGCCTTTACCCCCCAAATCCCCCGCCTCTTCAATTCGGGGCGCCGCCCCTGCCGCCGCTGATTCTCACGGCGCTCCGCCACGCACCAGCCGCCCTCTCCAGTTGGCGGACCTCCCCCACTCCTCCTTTATCTGCTTACCTCTCCTCTCTTTTCCCCTCTTCACCCCCTAACCCACCCAACGCACAGCGGCGTCGCACTCACTTTAAAATTCCTCATTTCCTGCGCCGCACCGAACGGCGACCGGCGTCAGTGCAGGCACCCGTCGTGGCGGGCAGTCGACCGAATATCGATGTTCCTACTCGCAGGGGGAAAGGCTCTTCTTCTTCTTCCTCATCGTCTATTTTTTTCTTTTTTCTTTTTTTTTTTACCGCTTTTTGTCGCCACCTTCGGACTGGAGACGCCAGCAATTTTCATCGCAGTGCCACGTTGTGTGAGTTAGTCGTCACTGCCGATCCGAAAATCAACCAGATTCCGTCGGAAGAATTTAGAAATTAGGATTCGTGTTTTTGTGTCAGTATTAGGTAATAAGCTGAGAAATTGTAATTTGTGTGAAATTCAATTTAGGTAACGTATTTAACACTTCTGTAAAATGGTGGAGGTACCTAGAAAAGTTCTTTATCACTAAAGATGGAATAACGAACGTCAGTGGCCGAATTTTGACTTGTTCTACACACCTACCTCACGCATTCTCCGACAGCCAATCAGCGTTGAGCAGCGCTCTGAGCTCTTTGCCATGAATGTAGTAGCCAATGCGAGCATTAAACGTTATCTATATCTGCACCATACTCTGCAAGCCACCTAATGGTGTGTGGCGGAGGGCACTTTCGGCACCACTAACTGATCCCTCCAACCCTGTTCCACTCGCGAATACTGCGTGGGAAGAATGATTGTCGGTAATCCTCTGTACTGGCTCTAATTTCTAGAATTTTCTCCTCGTGGTCAGTACGCGAGCTGTATGTGGGGGTAACCAGTGTGTTGTCTGACTCCTCCTGAGAAGTGCTGCACCAGAGTTTCAATACTAAATCTCTCCGTGATGCACAACGCCTCTCTTGAAACGTCTGCCAGTGGAGTTCGTGTAGCATCTCCGTGACGCTCTCTCGGCAGCTAAACGATCCCGTGACGAAACGAGCGGCTCCTGTTTAGATCTTCTCTATCTGCTCTGTCAGTCCTATCTGAGAGGGATCCCAGATAGATGAACAATACTCAAAAACCGGGCGAACATGCGCTATATAAGCCACTTCTTTCGTGGATGACTTCAATTTCTTTCGATGAATCTGAGTCTGCTGTCTGCTTTTCCCACTATCTGTATTATAAGGTCATTCCACTTAAGGTCACTTTGGATAGTTACGCCTAGAAATTTTACGGCAGACGCTGTCTCCAGATGTTTGTCATCAATAGTGTAATGTACAGCAGTGGATTTCTTTTCCTATGTATGCGCAATATGTTACATTTATTTACGTTCAGGGTCAACTGCCAGACTCTGCACCATTCATCAATTCTCTGCAGGTCGTTCTGCAAATTCCTACTATCTTCTGCCGTTGCTACTTTGGAATAAACAACTGCACTATCTGCGAATAGCCTTAAAGAGCATCCGACGCTTTTTACTAGATAATTTTTATGTATTGTAAACAGCCTGTGGTACTACGGATATTACCTTTTCATCTATCGATTTAGTTCCGTTAAGAGCGACGTGTTCAGTTCTATCTACAAGAAAGTCTTGAATCCAATCGTAGGTGTCCTCCGATTCTCCGTAAGCTCGTAGTTTTTTCACTAAACTTAAATGCTGGACGGTGTCACATCGTAGAGAGTTGTTTAGTGAATTTGCATTCCACTAGAGAGTTGTTTAGTGAATTTGTATTCCACTTATGGCGTGTCGTCATCGCAGATGGTGGTGATAAGTGATTAATGCTGCATAAACAAGCGAGGGACATAATTTTCAGGATATTTGCTTTGTTCAAGCTGTAAGCAAGGGCATGCGCGTGCCGCAGATGTCGTTGGAAATTGTCAACAATGCAATCCGCGTCCGTGCCCCGACAAGCGCGAACCGTCATCGCCCGTGGATCGGATTATGGTCATGTCACGCGCTGACTCAGTACTGCAGGGCGGCAATGTCCACCCGAAGAAGCAATTTCGTAGTTTTACTGTACATTTCTCTCTTTTGTGGGGCCTAATCAAAAACCAGGACCCGATTGCTCATACAGTGTTTAAATTTTGGAATCTTCAACTATGGTGTGCAAATGCAGCGTCATCCAATGGTAGAAAACGGCGAAGATGGGTTTTGAATTACAGACCCAATTTTTAACATGATCTTTTAAGAGACTTGACAGATGTAAAGGAAAATTTTTTTAAGGTCAAATGTAACAACGACTAGTACAAATTTAGTGCAGAGATAATACCAGAAAAAATTTTAATGTCATTACCTAAAAGAATGGTTTTAAATTGCACACCACAATTTTACATGGTACCTTGAAAAAGGTGACAGATTTGAAACAATAGTTTTAAAAGGTCAAATGTAACAATGAATACCACCAACTTAGTAACGGAAAAAATGTCTAAACAAATTTAAATGTCTGGACTAACAGAATGGTTTCGGAATTACAAGACAAAATGTAATGCATTCATCTGAGAAAGCTGACAATTTTAAGCGACAGAGGGGCCAGCAAACGGCCCAGCTGTCTGAGGAAATCTTGATACAGAAAGGACACCGCACCAAAAGGTATCCGAACCAAAAGATAAAAACACGCGAACTCTGAAATGATTTAGGCCCACGCGAACTCGAGAAGAAAAACTTAACTTAAACAACAGTCACCGTGCAGTAGAGCTGCTTCACACAGGGTAACGCATAGACTGCACAAACAGTGGCTGATCCATCAGGCAACAGCAGGGTGCTCGTAAAATAAGCGTCATGCGACAAGATGCCTAGAAACACCAACAGGTCAATTAGTAGAATAACACACTTTCAGCAAATAGCTGCCTGAACAAGCAATCCAGAATAAGTTACAACACCCTGCAAGTGGCGATTAACAGATTAAATTATGAATTTCAAGAATGGAACGATTTAAACACTGCCGAGAATCCAAGAATAAGTATATTAGCCAAGCTACACAACATAGTTTAAGTGATTTTCTAACAACAATCTCGAATCGTGATTCTATTAACGATATGACGGTCAGATACCAGTACAATGTGGCTCGCAAACCCAAGCACACTCTAAGATTGAGGTGAAGAATCTCGCCTTACAACACATAAGGGTGTCAACAATTGAATTTTCATACCTCTCCGGCTGTTCACCCGGTATACTAATAGATCTGACTAGATCAGCATCTAATCAAAATATATTAGATAAAGTACCACCAAAGCTGTATTTTGAGAATGTCTTTAGTCTATCAAACGACTAGTTTCGACGGCACATTATCGCCATCCACAGGCCCCATCATTGCCTACAGTGTATTTCATTTACTCGGCGCATTTGCTGTGGGACTCTTGTTACCAGCAGTCGTGGGCTAGATTTCATCACCGACACTGTGTTCTCTCCAGTGAAGTCACATATACCTAACGCGCCCACAGACAGAACTTCTAAAGATCTCTGGCGTTCTCCAAGGAATTATTATGGGCCCTCTGTTGTTCCTGATCTACATAAATGATTTAGGAGACAATCAGAGCAGTCCTCTTAGATTGTTTCCAGATGGCGCTGTCACTTACCGTCACATGAAAAGTCTTTTGGCATTTACCTGCGTGATGTGTGGCTTACGAACAGCCGCTCGACCATGAAATCTAAGTTTTCTCACCTCTCGCCTAACTTCCATAGTACTTGCAGTGCATTCTGATGCAGTTAGGAACTCCTTTGCGATGATCTGGATCGATGTCTGCCTATTACAAATTACGATCCTCTTCAACGGTCGGTGGTCTCTGTCAGTCAACAGACGAGGTCAGGCTGTACACTTTTGTGGTGTACGTGTCCCTTCACGTTTCCACTTCACTATCACATCGGAAACAGTGGACCTAGGGATGTTTAGGAGTGTAGAAATCTCGCACACCGACGTATGACACCCAATCACCTGACCACGTTCGAAATCTGTCAGTTCCGCGGAGCGCCCAATTCTGCACTATAACAATGTCTAATAACTACTGAGGACGCTGATATTGAGTACCTGGCAGTAGATGGCAGCACAATGCACGTAGTATGAAAAACGTGTGTTCTGGGGGATGTCTGGATACTTTTGATCACGTAGTGTATGTTCTTTACTGTCGTTTCTTGATAACAACACCAGCTTATTCCCAAAAATTAGCAGCTCCCACTCAGTTCATACTAAGCAGAAATCCAATCTGCATTTGGATCGCACTATCTTGACTCTTCTGCAGAAAGGATGCAGTATACTGCTGCATCCATTTTCAATAATGTACCTCAATAATTAAAAAATCTTAGCAGTAATCCACGCGCCTTCAAAACATCACCGATATACGGCGTGACGATAAGCGAAGGCACGAAGACGAAGACCGCAGGGGCAGAGAAGGCAGTGAGGCGACGTCAGCCAATAGTATGCTGACGAGGACCGCACCACGACAGGAGCGGCCTCTAGCCGAAGAGAATACAAGCGCCGCTCCTGCCAGCCTCGGCTGGACAGTATGAGTCACGGACAGTAGTGGACTGGCACTAGCTGGACCTTTATTAGTCATCCATAGGCACTTGAGTGATAACTTAAATCAGGGGTCTCCAAACTTTTTAGTCCGCGGGCCACATTGAATCCTCCACGAAGTCATAAGGGCCAAGATCTACCTAGTGGGATTAGAGCACCGTAGCACTCCATGATCACCGTAATGTAAGGCTGAAAGAAAGATGAAATCGCAAAAATCTAGGGTTGTGGGAATAGCTAGAACTGAAACGAACCACGATTTTCATTTAATTACATAATTTTGATTGGTGGACGTACCTGACCGAAATTCTGGCGTATTTTATTCTGGCGAATTTCACCGACAAAAAAGGTATGTCAATGTACATTCTTCACGAAAGCGTCCTGCAAAGTTAACGAAATCTCAAAATCATTGTTAGCAACAGTATTACTACAAGACGTAACAGAGGTAGAGTATGTCAACGCATTTTTATTACAAGCGGCGCAACAAGAAGTTTAGTTATGTAGTCTTGTAGCGAGTAGCAGAGCCAATGTCGCGGTATATTGGTCGCGATAGGCCTCAAAACTCGATTGTTGGCAGTATAGGTAGCACCTCAAATATTTGGCGGGCCGGATGCTGGGGATGTCCGGCCACCTAACGCGGGCCGGTTTGCCGGCACTCGCGGGCCGGTTTCGGCCCGCGGGCCGTAGTTTGGAGACCCCTGACCTAAATGGACATTGCATATAACGAAGAACATTGGTTATCTGCACGTCGCCCATCGCTTGCACAACTCTTTTGAAATCGAAGTTACGTATTGTCAATCTACTTTATTGTAATAAAAACCATTAATGTGCTTTGCTTGAATTGTTGTACAGCTGTCCGAGAAAGCAGCATTCTTTAGGCACCGTATAAGAGACGAGTGGCCAGGACTCCACAACTGATGAGTTTCCTCATGGATCAATCCTTCTATTCTGTCGAGGAGTTCATTAAAAAATTAAGCTGATTCCTGTGTTATATTGTTGATTGATCTTACATGAACTTAGGGCTTCTCTCTTTTTGGGTTCACAAACATTTTATTTTATCTGTTATTATTGTCATTTTGTAAATTCATGTACTGACACGTTCCATGGCGTTGGAGGTTTGCTTCTCAATTTGGTCCTGCGGCACTAGACGGGTAAATAAAATAAAATAATATGACACACGAACTGAATTGGCATTCATTGAAAGAAAGGCCTTTTTCGCTGAGACAGGACCTTGTCATGAAATTTCAAACACCAAATTTCTCCCAGAGTATGAAAATATTTCACTGACACCCACCTACTTAGAGACAAATGATGGTCGCAATAAAATAAGACAAATCAGAGCTCGCACGGAAAGATTTAAGTGTTCATTTTTCTTGCTCGGTGATGGAGAGTGGAACGGTAAAGAAATAGCTTCAAGGTGGTTCGCTGAACCCTCTGCCAGCCGCTTGATAGTGAATTGCAAGATAATTGTGTAGATGAAGATGTAGATGTGGATGACATTGGTAATCTTTTTACACCTCGCTACTTTTTATCGCCAGATTTCTATGAGAAAAATTCTGCGATATAAATCTTCTACAGGTGTAACAGGAAATCATGGAGTAAAAGTACTTAGAATGTAGGTGTTTCTATTCTGTTTTCGGAGCCATTAAATGGCCTTTCAACTTGAAGTGTACGTCAGTCTGTTGCAAACTTGCGCCACATTGCTAAGACGCAATGCGACGCTTGTGCGTTAGACTTTACAAAGGTTGAAAAATGTATCATACCAAAGAAAATTTAATACTATTGGAAAGTCTATCCAGTATTAATATGAAAAAATAACATTTTTACCTGCCACAAAGCTTAAAAATGGACGGTGAAACACGTATGTTGTGTGGCGGCGATGGCGAGGCATTGCAGAGTCTCTGACCAGAGAGCCATTTATCGTGGCTAGTCTGCGCTTGACCGCGCGAGAGTTGCGAGCGGTACTCTGTCAGTAGTAGTCGTGCAGTACAGTTGCGAGTAGTAGTTAGTCGGCAGTCTGTGAGCAGTGCAGTATGTCGGTTGTAGCAGCCCAGTGCAGTTGTGTGTGAGGAGTCGGCGGGCGTCGACATGGCACTCTGGTCAAGATTCAGGATGAGGTATATTATTTTTAAATGCGCTCAGCTAATAATGTAAATTAACTGTAACTAATTTGTGCAACAATCGCCCCAATAATAATTTTGGTTTTCAAAGCAATATTTTTAACAAAAGAACTATTTAATTGAACGAACGATTTCCTTCCATTTCCTTTAAAGAAAAGTTTCAATTAAATTTCAAAAAAAAAATATTAAAAAATAAAATAATGCTTGCAATGTATTTCCTCCAAGCCGTGGCCAACAATAAGAGCAGAACTTTGACATGCAGTTTCGAATGAGGTAAGAAATTAATTATGATTTTTTGCACAGGGCCGAAGACCGATATTTCGGTTTAATTGAGTTTACATTGTCACTGAAGTCTCATTAGCATTGAATTGTTTTTCATTATTTTCGTGACAGCTTGCACCTTGAGTCATATTGCGATTCTCATTTTTATTGTCATTAAATTTATTTGCTGGGAGCTTACATTAGGTTGTATTCTTGTTAACATTCAACTATTGTGTTTCAAAATTTCTCTGGGGAGCTTACACTTAGCTCAATGTGCATTAGCATTCTTAAATAATATCCTTTTTAAATTTTTGTGAGGAGGTTACAACGGATATCCACGAAAAAGTCTGATGCTCGCAAAGAAATACTTTTTCTTGATGACAAAATTATTAGAAGAAGCAAGACCAAATGTATTACTGTAAAAAATATCAGATTATAAATTTGATTTGTTTTACATACGCTTTGTCACTTTTACACCTGAGGAAAAGTAATGGATTACAAAATGCATGCAAGAAATGAATCAAAGAATACGAGAAAGAACAATCAACACATTATTGGGTGCTGTCTGCATCTCTGTTGGTGAATTTTTTAAATGTTACGTTCGCACTCAGTGAGGTGGTGGTGGTGTGTTGGGGCCTATGGGCGCTCAACATCGAGCTCATCAGCGCCCTGACACACATTAAAAGAAACGAATGTGGACAGACCTAAGAAAACTAAAGCACACACTCAAACAAAGCAGGAAGAGAAGGAAAATGCTACCTAAGATAGTAAAACCTACGGAAAGGGGAAACATAGCAACAAGAATGTCACAGGAAATTGTTATTGGCTGGCCACTTACATAAAATATGGGCGAGCTTGTCACACAGTGAGAAAATTAAAATCCTCTCCCTGAAATCTTTGTAAAAACATTTGACAGGGCACAGAACTTAAAAACTTTAACCACATTCGTCCGAGTGTTGCCTAAAAGAGATGGCAGGTCCGCTGGCAAGTCAGCCGCGACCCACTCAGAAGCATTTGCATTAGGACACATTCGTAGACACATGAACTCACTGTTGTCAACATTCATAGATTACTAGATTTATCCAGAACAGTAACGAGGTATTTCATGTCCTCCGTACATGTCGGAACCGCCTTGTGGACCACATGCCTCACACAACCTCAGAGAAATTAACGTCGTCACGCAGGGCGATCTTGCCGAATACCTCTGGACAGTATCTGGAACGGTTTAGTGCACCTCCCGTTACTGAATAACTGTGGGTGGAATATCACGTTAGAGCCACATCATTTAGCAAGTACTCAACAGCATTTTTTAAATAAGAAGAGTAAACATTTTTTCCCAGAATGTCTGCTTTTTTCCCATTCAGTGTTCCGTCAACGAAATAAGTGCCGGGTAGGTGCTGTCCCATTGTGCCACACCACACATTCTCATTCCATTGTGGTTGGCTGAACATCTCATAATGCCAACGTGGATTTTTCGTTGAGCAATAGGTCTCGTTTACGAAATTTATATTCGCATGATTTCTGAATGTGACCTCATCGGCAAATAACACTATCTCCACTCGCGAGGTGCCGGGGTGGAGAAGAGTTTGAACCTCTTTAGCTCAGATGAACTTTGCATGAGAACGAGACATGCGCTCGACCCTCTCCTTATCTACCACTTAATTTATTATGCGCACAACGGTAACGGAATGAAATGATGGTGGACCCTGCTAGTTGGTAAAATAAGGAGTACACACTCATAATAATTTAATAAAAATCGTAATCTACTCAGAAAAAAAGAGAAGTTTATCGTAATAAACAACAGGAAATGGAATTCTGCATATATCAACGAAATGATATGCCGATTAAATATTACAATTAGATTTATTATACATCAGAATACAAATGCACATGATTATCGACACACACAGTAGATTAAAGGGTATACTGAAATATTATGAGAATAAGAGTTGGCTCGAGAACAAGTGGGTCCTACTCTCTGTGATGCAATAGATTGACGATGACTGGAGGTCCTAATGAATCAAATATTAATCTTCCGACTATATAGCAGTATCGCAATTAGTAGTGAGAGCTCAAATGGGATCACATGGAGAAACAAGCAAGGTGGACTTGTAGCAACGCAAGCAAGCGTGCTGCTGAGGGATTCAGTATAAAATTGATAAGGTCCTACAATGCCGGAGCCGCAAAATACTGTACCAGTACTGAAATCTGCAGCACGTCGCCGGTAGGCAGCGTCCTGATGATGTAGGCGCCGACTTCGAACGACCAAGTCACAAGACCGTCCGACTCCGAGGAACATCCCCAATTCACTACCCGAGCGACGCAAGAGCGAAGCCAACATTGCTCTACTCCCTACTCTCCTCGAAAAATCGCGAATCAGTATTCAGGTCTCATTCCAAAATTCCGCACCGTCTCAAAACATCATTCGTGACAACAACGACCATTCCCTCTGATTTCGAGCAGGGCTTTCTGACGTCAACTAGCCTCAGTTTAAGTTGACCAATCATGCCTCTGCTATTCAGCTGAGGGCACTGAACTTGCCATTTGACCGGCTATGAAAACAACCTGCCCAGACCACCAGCCATCCAGTGCCAGACAGACGCACTCAGCAGGGCACAGTTCGCAAGTTCTCTCCGAATCAAGAGGACAATGCAGTCAGTCGGTGCTACGAATCTTTGTTCCGGACGCTCCGGAACGTGTAAGGTGTCAGGCAAATCCAACACCTTTCTTGAAAACCCTGGCATGATAAGCAAATCCAGTAGTATGTCACGTAGCTCCGAATAAATCGTGACATTAAATTAACCAAAGTAATACGAGTAACGACTGAGGAAATGGAATACCACAGACTAACACAAGATTGCCTAAATCCATGTCATACCTCCCCACCGTGAGACAGACGCAGTTCCGAGGGGAGAAACGAGAACAGAGGCCGAGAGCAGAACCGTGTTAAGTTAGAAGGCCCTACGATAAGGGACGGACACTCACGTCGCCAGCTAACCGTTAGGACCACCCCCCAGCCCATGTTAAAAGCTAGATCCTTAGCATGAGACTTTTTCGCGTCTCTGTTACGTCAGGACCACCGCCCAGCCCATGTTAAAAGCTAGATTCTTAGCATGAGACTTTTTCGCGTCTCTGTTACGTCAGGACCACCGCCCAGCCCATGTTAAAAGCTAGAGCCCTCCAGAAGAACAGTATAGATCTTACGATAACACAAAAAGGGCCACACCACCCGCAAGTTTTATCGTGAGACTTTTTCGCGTCTCTGTTACGTTGCAAACTTTAAAAACATTGCCCCACCACGAAAAGTATAACGTTTCTCATTGGATAGGCAGAATTTTTGTAGGCGGAGCTTAAGGTTAACATTGAGACCCTGATTGGTCAGATGAAAACACAGCCAGATAGTTTTTTTAAACCAACTTCGGTAAATTGTAGTAAGGAGAAGTTAGGAGAGAGTTGCTTCCGAGATGGCGGGGTGAGCGGAGCTGCGCCGGCCGCGAACGCACGCCAGATTCAGACCAAACCATAGCTGTCTGGATCAAGGAATTTCATTGACAACTTACATAGATACTATTTTCCTGAAACAAGTCTGTCATATTTATTCACTCGTCTGTACCTTATGAGAGCTTGTGGAGCGAGTGTGCTGTAGTCTATCCGTTGCTCCGTGCACTAGCCTGGTGCAGAGTAGCACAAACTCTTAACAATATGCTGACTGACAGACCATTTCAGATAATTACAGGCAGCAACACTATTGACCAGATGACCCTCTACAATGGCCTACCTCAACGTTCAGTATTAGTTTGCCACTATTTAGCTTGCATACTGCAGATGAGCAAGCCACTCAGGCCAGCCTGTTCAATTACGCTGATGACAGAATGAAAGCAATACAACACAAACAAATCGACGTCACTGAGGATATACTAAAGAACGAGCTACATAAGATGGGACAATACTTTCGTGAATGGTGACTTCATTCGAACCCTAACATAACTGAATCCACTTGCTTTCATCTGAGTAACATCCTAGGCAACCGAGAACTTGACATGTTTTTAGATGGTGACTACCAGAGCCATAAGAAACATCCACGGTACCTTGGAGTTATACTTGACAGAAAGCTGTCATTTAAATACCATCCGCCGGACGCTGTGGCCGAGCGATTCTAGGCGCTTCAGTCTGGAACCGCTTGACCGCTACTGTCACAGGTTCGAATCCTGCCTCGGGCGTGGATGTGTGTGACGTCTTTAGGTTAGTTAGCTTTAACTAGTTATAAGTCCTAGGGGACTGATGACCTCAGATGTTAAGTCCCATAGTGCTCAGAGCCATTTGAACCATTTTTTTTAAATACCATCCACCAAAGATTGCAGCTAAACTGATACCAAGAAACAAGATTCTGCAAAACTTATGTGATACGGAAGGGGGTTCATCAGCTTCGACCTTACGACCATCCGCCCTCAGTCTTGTCCACTCAGCGGCAGTGTGTCCAGCCCTGTATGGATAATCAGTGAGCTGTGCCGTCCCGTTCGTGTTTGAACTGGTTTTGCCTGGCGATTTTTTCTGCCTCGGCGATAAACTTGTAAGCATGCGAATGTGAGACCTTAACAGTGTCAGACCGATTCGTATTGTTTATTTGGAACCATTGGCTCATCTCTTTGATGACCCTAGTAATGATTACCAAGACAAGGATCGTAGTAGTTTGTTGTATGGTTGTGCCAGAGATATTACAGTTTTCAGTGATATTTTTTAAAGGCTGTTAGGAAGTTATTACAACGAGGCGAAGTGCCCGGGCTGTTATTGGAAGAATAGATTACATTTTCAGTTCAATGATTAATGGTTTATGTTACGGAAATAACTTATATGACTGTCATTATTCGCATTAGTTCTGAGCAGTGTGTAATTTAAAAGAAAAGGTTCAGCGAAAATTGTGCTGAAATCGGTAGATGAGCATTATGTGCTACAACCTGTGAACCAGGTCGTTGGGAATGTTGGTATCCCTCCACCTGACGGCTAAAACTTTGCGCCATTTTTGTCGCGCCAAAAGTTTCGAAGCACTTCTTCTGCGCATTTTTTCGACGTTACCGTCGTGGCGTCTTTGTGGCACTTACTGGGACGGAAATACGAGGGGTGTTCGGTGAGTAATGCGTTACATACATTTCTCGACCAACTTTGGCTGAAAAACAACGCCATTTGTTGTGGAACGTTATAGCTTCAGCCTCTACAGACTCATTAAGTTCAGATACGTAACCTTCAAACTGGCGTCTGTAACGGAGGTGCGTTCCAAGCAGAGAGTTGTTATTATTAAGTTTCGTTAGTAGAAAATGAGAGCATCACAGATATTGATAGGCGCCTGCAGAATGTCTTTGGAGACCAGTCAGTGAACAAACGCACGGCGAGTTGTCGGGTGACGTCTGTCGTCTCCGCAACAGGGTCGCGCCAACCTATCCGAGCTTCCGCGCACCGGCTGACAATAAACAGCTGTGACTGCCGCAGCATTGGAACGTACGGACACTTGTCATTGGAGGTGATCGACTGCCTATTCGTCGTAAAATTTCATAATCAAGTTACGTCGATGAGCGAACTACAAGGTTCTTAATGATTTGGTCGCTGAAAGCGGCGAGTCTTCACTAAGCTTTTCAAGATTCAACACTCAGATACACTACTGCAACATCTGGTCTAAAAGGTGGCCAAAGTCGCCCAGATGCAGATTGTACCTCTTGCTGAAGCATGCACTGGCTTCTTCACGGAAGTCCAAAAAATGAGAACCACTGGTCGCTTTGGATGCCATTTGAAAACTCGGTCTCTAAAGAAAAGAGTCGACGGATGGAAGTGAACTAGTATTTCGAGGGCAACCTGTGTCTTTTCCACAACTACTATAAGAGCCAATCTGAAACCTTAAGTTGCCAGTATCTGGCGTCTCAAAACATCCAGCAACAGCTTGCTGTCGTATCCTAATGCGTGTAAACATTCAAGATCGTAAAACGGTTTCAACGGAAATAGCTGTCTTCGTAATCATTATTGGGGTCATCAAAGATAAATCAGTCGGAGGCTGTAAAACGATAACCCCCGAAGGGCCGATAATGCTGTTGCCTACGGAAGATGATGTCGTCCCTATAAGAGCGCTGGGGCTCTCAAAATCGATGCTAGAGAAACATGAGTATCCACTCGTGTGACGACAAGCGAGCGTGTGCACGCGTCTAACGTCCACTTTACTCAGTGGTGCTGTAAACAGAGAAGCGGAAGACTCCAAAGAAGAGCAAAGAGGCTTAGTATGTTTCCTTAGAACGGACGGAGTGCGGAGAATTGATATTCGTTGAAGAATGGTTCAAGTGTACGGAATGCACTGCACGTGCGTTGTATGCGCCAAGACGTGGAGCAAACGATTCAAGGAAACATGATTGGCAGATGACGCAGCATCTGGGACACCACACCGCATCCATTGTCCAGCAGGCTGGTGTCGTCATTACTGAGGCTTGGAGAGTTGCGGTGGCAGCCATTTTCCGAGATGTCGGTATGAGCGCCGGAATTGCAGCGAACGTTCCCTGTTCTCCGTACACGTGGGTCAATGTGCGATGAGTGTTCGTACCCCGCACTACTTACACTATCTGGTAATGTAATACACCCCTTTGTACTAGTAATTATTTGAGTCAGCTGTCTTCTGACTGGTTTTATGCTGCCCGTCACGAATTCTTATGCCAATCACTCCATCTCAAAGTATTAGCTGCAGTCTTCGTCCTCAATACTTTGCTGGATGTACGTACTCCAATTTCTGTCTTCATTTAAAGTTTTTATTTTCTACAGTTCTCTCTAATACCATGGAAGCTACAACCAGATGTCTTAACATTCGTCCTATCATCCTGCCCCTTCTTCTTGTCACTGTTTTCCATGTACTCCGTTCCTCGCCGATTCTGTGAAGAACCTCCCAATTCCCTGCTTTATCAGCGCACCTAATTTTCAGCATTCTTCCGTAGCACCACAGTCCGAGGCGGCGCAGTGGTTAGCACACTGGACTCGTATTCGGGAGGACTATGGCTCAAACACGGGCCCGGCCATCCTGCTTTAGGTTTTCCGTGATTTCCGTAAATCGCGTAAGGCTAATTCCGGGATGGTTCCTTTCCAAGAGCACGGCCGATTTCCTTCCCCCATTCTTCCCTCAACCGATGCGACCGATGACCTCGCTGTTTGGTGCTGTGCCCCAAATCAATCAACCAACTCAATTGCTTTGATTCTCTTCTGTTTCGGTTTTTCCACAGACCATGTTTTACTATCACACAATGCTGTGCTCCAAACGCACATTCTCAGAAATTTCTTCCTCAAATTAATGCCTATGTTTGATACGAGTAGACTTCTCTTGGCCAGGAATCCTCTTTTTGCCAGTGTTAGTCTGCTTTTTATGTCCTCCTTGCTCTGTCCCACATGGTTTATTTTGGTGATTAGCTAACAGAATTCCGTAGCTTCATCTACTTCGTCATCACCAGTTCTGACGTTAAGTTTCTCGTTGTTTCGATTTCTACTACTTCCATTACTTTCTCTTTCCTCTATTTACTCTCAATCCATATTGTGTACTGATTACACTATTCATTCCGTTCAAAAGATCCTGTAATTTATTTTCGCTTTCACTTAGTATACCAATGTTATCAGCAAATCTCACCATTGATACCCTTTCACTTTAATTATAATTCCATTCTTGAGCTTTCCTTTTGTTTCTGTCATTGCTTCTTCGATTTGTAAATAATACATGAGGGGCGATAGACTCCACCTCTTTCTTCACCATTATTCGTTTTTGGTCTTCTAGTTTTATTCTCTCTTGGTTTTTGTACATACTGCCTACTACCTGTCTTTCGGTATACCTTACCTCTGTTTTTCTATGAATTCCGAACACTTTTTTCCAGGTCGACAGATCTTGTGAGCATGTCTTGATTTTCGTCGGTCTTGGTGCCATCCTCAATCGCAACATCAGAACTGTCTCTCTGGTGCCCTTACCTTTCCTAAAGGCGAAATGATCATCTAACAAATCCCCGCCTCTCTTTTCCATCCTTCTGTATATTACTCTTCTCAGGAACTGGAATGCATGAGGTCTTAAGCTGATTATTCGATAATTCTCGCACTTGTCAGCATTTGCAAACTTCGAAATTGTGTGTATGATGTTTTTCCTGAAGT
This sequence comes from Schistocerca serialis cubense, assembly GCF_023864345.2. Lineage (NCBI taxonomy): Eukaryota > Metazoa > Arthropoda > Insecta > Orthoptera > Acrididae > Schistocerca > Schistocerca serialis. The sequence goes on along the minus strand of NC_064645.1, from coordinate 465,774,615 downwards.
CTGACGGTATATCGCTTAATTTCTCAGTTTTGTGCCCGACTGACCGGAGTGTCCCTCCAGCGGCGACATTTGGGCATTCTCTCTCGTATAGCGACCACACCTTTTTCCTTAGGTAACGGCATTATAACTCCTTCAGCGGTTTTCATGCACATTCTGTGGCTAGATTGTTTTTGGATGAACCTAATAGTAAGTTTTTTAAACAATATGGCATCAACGTGCAAACTTCCTGTATCTTATGCATCATCATCTTTGTATCATCTTCGTATGCGAATTTCGCCTCCGTTCGGTTACTGAAGTTTCTGAACTAATTACTAGGCTGAAGAGCTTCCTTGGCCTAACTGATTCTAAAGTTTTATCGTCATACTTCGAAGGTGTGCCATCGCAACTAACGAGTACAACTTCTGAGCAAATTAAGTTCCCTAGTTGGTAATACTGCGTGGAGCATTGGTTCTGCGTACTGTTTAACTGTGGCATATTTTTACACAGTCAGTCTGCTCCGCTCCATCGACACTGATCTGGCTGCCCACAAACGTCGGTGTGGAATAGATTCCTCTTCGTACAGGTGTATGTGTGCGTTTATCCCCCCTGGAGTTCGCAGTCCACTCGGTGTCGCTGTGTGCTAACGCTCTGCACAGTGTTCTCCTCCGCCCCCCTTTCCTCTCCCTGGTAGCCGTGTGGGCTGCGGATTGCGATCGCCCCACGGGAACGCTATCCGCCGCCCCCGTCGCCCCCGCCTCTGCGGTCTGTCGAACAAGACAGCGACAGCTGCAGCTGCAGCCGCCAACTTGCTGACCCCTGCCGTCGCCGCTGCGGCCGCCGCCTGTTGTTTTGTTGTTGTTCGGTGGGTAAGTTGTCGCTCGTAGCCGCGCGCTGGCTGCCTCGAGGGACTGTGGCGATAACCCGCAAGCGTTTCCAGGGAACCTCCTGTTCTCTCGGAAACGACTCGGCCGTACCTTTCTTCTACAGCGCCCAAACCGGCACTGTAATCTCTGTCATATGCCAGCCAAAGCGTTTCCCTTTGAACGATGCTCTGCCCCTCAACACTGCCACGGAGCTTTTCATTACTCACCTAGCATGCTTTGCTGTAGCTCAGTCTGATGAAATAGAAAGAGTACTCGTTTCTAGAACATACGGAAACTGGATATACGTCCTAATTTCCTCCTCTCCCTCGTCTCCATTAATCTTCCTTGCTTCCTTCTTTGATCATCTCCTCATCTTTCCTCTCTGCCTGTCCGCCGCTTCCTCCCCCTGTGTCCACCTTCTTCTGCCCCACTTCTTCTCCATCTGCTCCAACCCTTTCTCTCTCCCCTTTTCTGTCACCTACTCCTCCCTTTCTTTATCCCTCTTCTCTCTCTCTCTCTTCATCTCCTCCTTCACGCTTTCTATGTCCATTTTCTCCCATGTCTCTGTCCATCTCCTCCCCCCCCTCTCTCTCTCTCTTTGAGCCTTATTTACTGTTGTCGCAGACTCAGATTCTGTAATAATATCCTAATCACAAACCAATAACCCATAAATACAGCTATTCTCTTTGCAGGCAAAGTTTCACTATATTCTGTATTTGTCTAAAAGTTTATTACTATAACATGCACAAATTTGAAGTAAATTGGAAAGATACACTTTGATATTTTTGGTTTGTTGGTTGATTCGTGGGAAGGAACCAAACAATAATGTCATAGGTCCCATCGGATTAACGAAGGATGAGATAGGAAGTCGGCCGCGCCCTTTCAAAGAAACCATTCCGGCATCTGCTGAAGCGAATCATGGGAATCACGGTAAAGTCTAAATCTGAGATTTTTGTTAACAATGTTTTTCATTTATATGTTACTCTTACACAATTCGATACTTTCTGCAGTAAAAATATAAGTATATTAAGAAATTAGGTACCTCAAAACACTGACGTATTAGAATTTAACGTTGTGTAAAAATTTCAAAGCAATCGGTCAAGATGTTTTATGCGACACAGAGATCACTAGGTTTAGGTTTGAAGCAATATATATTTTCTCAGGCCTAACACTGGTGAGGATTTTCTTTCAGGGTTTAGTCTCTTAACCTCTGAAGATCCGTCTTCTCCACAAGGCAGTGGTGTCTTCATCTAATTATGCCCAGGGAGGAAGGGTTGCCTCACCCACCATCTCGGCCATTCCGAAGATCTCCTTCTCTGCCGAAGGTGCTGTTAATCGCAAAGTTCTTCGCTGTAAACCCAGACGTGCGTTTCACATTCTACCGCGTGAAGTTGGGTCCCTGCCTGAACTTAGCCATCTTTTCACACCGGCCTACTGATGTGGAGGATGCGCGCCCCCGCAGAATGATGCACCAGGCAAGAATTACGCATGTGGTTGATAGGAAAGGTGCCCTGTCTCCCATGAGCCGGGTTAATGGTTGTGTATGATGCCACAACCACACCTATTTCATATCAATCCTAACATATGATTTAGAAACATATATCCCACTAAACAAAGACCTCAGCAGTGTTCAAGCAACGGAAATGAGATTCATTAGAACTGTGAATCAAACAACTGAAAAGGACAAAATCAGGAATGAAGTGAATGGAAAAGTATCTGGTATTGATGGTCCTGTTACCAGTGTCATAAAAAAACGCAGGCTTCAGTGGTGTGGGCACATAATGAGAACGAACAGTCAGTGACCAACCAGAAGGTAATTCAACCCGAACCTCGTAGGATGGAGACCATGGGGAAGACCCAGAGAACGCTGGATAGAGACTGTCAGATCAGATGTGGAGGAAAAAGGACACAAATGGGAGGCTCTTCTGGAACAGAAGATGTATGAAGACAGAAGGAGATAGCGAGCGTTTGTACACCACACCCGGGAAACTGGAGTTGGAAAACGACGATGGTGGTGATACTGAAGATCAGGAATTCATCAATTTAAGTCTGAGAGCTCAGCATACACGCGCATTTAGTATTATCAGAAAATATTGCCAGAAAGCATTTCAGTATTGCATTATGATGAAGCAGCTGGTAATTACAAAAAGTGAAAAATACAAGGAAAACATGTCATTTAGGAAATAAGTTCCCCATACCAACAAAAACTGCAGTTAATAATGTTTTTTTCTGCCGAAACAATCTTCCCCATGGCATAATTGTCTGCCGGACGTTATAATTCGTTGTTGCGTAAACCACCTTTCCATGTATACAATGTACATGACGTACAGAACTCCACCAACAAACTTTCAGAGATAGTAGTACGGACCAAAAACAAGAATAAAATATGTAGTAAACATGCTCTCTAAAATGCATTCCTTAAGAGCTACGAGCACATACTGAATCTTCACTGCTGTGAGACACGTCCATCCGAAGCTCTTTGCTTTCCATATTTCATGAAATATTAGTACGGAACAAGAAGAAGCAATTGAGTCCAGTAAACATGGGCTCCACAGTGAGGTGACGAAAGTTGGACGATAGCCATACTCACATGGCGGTAGTATCTCGTACACGAGGTAAAAAAGGGCAGTGCACTGGCGGAGCTGTCGTTTACACTCAGCTGGTTCATGGGAAAAGATCTACGACCTGTTTGTGGCCGCACAACAGGAATCAGCAGACGCTGAGCGCGGGACGATAGCTGGAGCCCTAAATTCAGTATTCCGCGATCCACAGAGTCAAGAGTGAGTCGAGAATACCAAATTTCAAGCATTACCTCTCACTATGGACAACCTTGTGGCCAACGGCCTTCACTTAACGGGTGAAAACAACGCTCTTTGCGTGAGTTTGTCAGTGTTAGCAGACAAGCAAAACTGAGTGAAATAATTCCAGAAATCAATGCGGGACGTTCGACGAACGTCTGCTTTAGGACAGTGCGGCGAAATCTGGCGTTAATGCGCTGTGCCAGCAAACGACTGACGCGGGTGCCTTCGCTAATAGCACGTCATCGACGGTACTCGCTGTCCTTAGCTCGTGACCTTATCGGTTGTATCCCAGATTATTGCAAAACCTTTGCCTGACGAGTCCCGATTTCTGTTAGAAAGAGCTGATAGTATGGTTTGAGTGTGATACAGACCCGACGAACCCATGGACCCAAATTGTCAGTGAGGCTCTTTCCAAGCAGGTGGTGGCTCGTCTGCTGGAATGCACTGGGTCCTCTGGTCCAACTAAACCGATCATGAACTTCGTGTTCCCAAACAACCCTGGAATTTTTGTGGGTGACCATGTGCGTGTGACAAAAATTGGTTCAAATGGCTCTGAGCACTATAGGACTTAAGTTCTGAGGTCAACAGTCCCCTAGAACTTAGAAGTACTTAAATCTAACTAACCTAAGGACATCACACACATCCATGCCAGAGGCAGGATTCGAACCTGCTACGGGATCGGTCACGCGGTTCCAGACTGTAGCGCCTAGAACCGCTTGGCCACCCCGGCCGGCAGCATGTGACACATTCGTGACTGGTCTGAAGAACATTCTAGACATCTCGAGTGAATGATTCGCCAACGCAGATCGCCCGACATAAACCCCATCGAATATACATGGGGCATAATCGAAAGTCAGTTCGTGCACAAAATCCTGCACTGACAACACTTTCGCTATTATGGAAAGGGGGGGTTCGAACGACTTGTTAAATACATGCCACGTCGAAATGCTGCGCTACCCCGGGCAAAAGGAGGTCCGAGATAATTTAGGAGGTATCCCATTACTTTTATCACCCAGTGTAAAAGTGCATAGCGTATGCACTATGCGCACTTCTACATCAGTGCTCGCATCCGACTATCGTGTTTAGGGTTTCCTGTGATTTCCCTAAATAGCTAAAGGCAAAAGCCGGGAAGGTTTCTTTGAAAGGCACGGCCGACAACTTTCCCCATCCTTCCCATATCCGATGGAAGCGATAATCTCACGTTTTGGTCCTCTCTACCAAAACAACCAATCCTCAGTGCTACTATGAAACACATCTTACCTATTCAACAACCGCCCATACCGCTTAAGGTATGCATTTTAGAGCTCGTGTTTGGTCCATACTACTTCCTCCCAAAACATGGAAAGCAAAGAGCTTGCACTAGAACATGCGTTTTTCACTGTATCGAACCTTTACGTTGACTTACAAGACACCTGGACTCAATCACACATCTTCCTTTGGATGTACATGATAAACGAATTATATTTTAACCCTGTAGACTCATGGGAAGAATTTGATGCAAGAATTCTTGCGGTGGCCATCCGTATTCACATTTCACACATATACCATCAAACACAAGACGCCCTGTGCTCATGTTAATGGTGTTCGTTTAAAACATTTATTTTAACATTGATGAGAACAACATCTTATTGATACACAGTTGCATTGTTTTATTCTGAAGTGCACCCAGTTACCTCCTGACTACTTCGTACTCACTAATTATGTGCTTCCTATACTTATTTGCTTAACGGCCTTTCTGACACTTGACTGCTTGACGAAATATATTTGTTGTCTGCGTCACCGTATCCGTCAATCTGGACACTGAATTTTTTAACACCCTGTGTATATGGTACATTGTAATCTTGAATACGTGGTTGAACTTTAAAATATGCCAGATGGTGATGCTGTATTGAAACAGGTCCCAATAGAATGTATTTAATAGTAAGATTTGGAGGTATAATGATATCCTTCACAGAGCATATTGAAGCTTTGGAGAATAACTTAAAGATGATCTTTTGGAAACATTTCAGTTGGCGTTTGAGGAGTATCATTTTAGACAAAATGAAGATATACGACAGGTACTGCGATTCTGACAGATTGAAACTTGCTCTTAAAAACATCTTAAATCGGTAATAATTTGAGAAAAAACCCTGAAACAGCTTTCGAGGCTTAATAAAATACCCGTCTTTCAGTTCAGTCTCACTTTCTGCCTACTTCTGAAATTATGCAATGATCTGCTGAATCACCTGTATCACTCGCTTTGGACACAAAGTTGAATAACACCAGAGTGCACTCTGCAACACAGACATTGTTGTAGTCTGTTGCCGAAATATCATAAAATAAAGACGAGACAACAATTAATGTAACCACAGCTATCTTCCAAAGCTATAATTTTCCCATTTTTTCCCAAATACGCAACCTCTGTTCTAAGACATAAGTAGAAAAAAAAATCGGCCAAGTGCGAGCAGGACGAGCGCACTACAGAAGGAGTAAAATTAGCACACTGAGGATTTCGTATAAACTTAATTACGTATACAGCTAGTTCATCCATCCCCGAAATCAAGATTCTCGACGATTTTTTCCTGTTATCGATGTCAATACTGGCAAGGTATTAGTCCTGGGAATTCCAAGAACGTATCGAAATCTGTACAGTACTTCCTGAGACTAGCCCGGACACACGAAAAGAGGCGAGCCAGAACGTTATGACCACCTACCTATTGTCAACATAGCCACATCAAGGCGAGGAATAACTGCTAGTCAGACACACATGCGGTGCATGTAGTATCGGTGAGCAAGCTGTCCGTGTGTAGAATGAGTGATTCGCGCAATCTGTTTGTATTTGACCGAGGGTAGATTGTGATGGTCCGCAGGCTAGGTAAGAGCATTTCGGAAACTGCACGACTCTTTGGGCGTTTGGGGAGTGCTGTGGTGAGTGTCTTCTACACGTGGTGAGACCAAGATAAAACGACGTTCAGAGTTGGTGGGGGTTGGATGGTCACCTCTCATCACAGATGTCGGACGTCGTAGCCTGGGCAGACTGGTAAAACAGGACAAGCGGCAAACTGTGGTGAAACTAACATCAGGCTTTACTGTTGGGCAGAAAACAAGTGTGTCTGAACAGACAGTGGACCGAACACTCCTAACGATGGGCCTCAGCAGCCGACGACCCGTGCAAGTGTCAATGTTAACGCGACGACATCGGCAACTACGACTGAAATGGGCACGTGATCATAGGCACTGGACGTTGGCACAGTTGCAGAGCGTTGATTTGATTAATCCCGATACGTTCTTCTTCATGTCGATGGGAGGGCGCGAATCCGTGGTCATTCAAGGGGAACAGCTCCTTGACACCTGTACTGCGGGACAAGAGACAAGCTGGCGGCGGCCCCATTATCCTCTGGGCAACATTCGCGTGGGAATCCAAGGATCCAATGGAGCTCGTGCAAGTCATCATGACGACCAAGGAGTATCGTACACTGGTTGTAGACCACGTACACTCCCTCCATGACGAACATGTTTCCCGAAGGGAGTGGCATTTTTCAAAAAGATAATGCACTATGTCACAAGGCCAGGAGTGTGATGGAGTGGTTCGAGGAACACATGGCGGGTTCCAGTAGATGTGCTGGCCCTTCATCTCGCAAGATCTAAACGTGATCGAACACATCTGGGATGTTATTGAGTGGCGTCTGAGCTCATGGTGCTCTCCACCGAATTTACGTGCATTAGGTGACTTGTGTGCGCAGGTCTAGTACCAACTCCCTCCAGCGACCTACCAAGGCCTCATCACTTCAATGCCAAGTCGAGTCGCCGCTGTCATCCCTGAGGAAGGTGGACGTACAGGCTAATAGGTAGGCGGTCATAATGTTCTGGCTGATCCGTGTATGTACCGAAAGGAGATTTAGTAAAATATGTTTCATTTACTTACTAAAACATGACTACAACTTACATTTAGTGATTGCATGCAGTAACAGTTTTCTATTACGCTTTTGACTGATAATGAATGGAAAGTAAGTTGTAATACGGTTTTAATGCGATATTACAGATTTGAGATTTTTTCCCTTTATTTGTACTGTGTAACCCTGCTTCTAGACAAAATTCATAACTTCAGGTCAATGGGAAAATCCCTACAAGTTTTTATGACTGAGTCTGTGAGTGCCAAAATGGTGAGATAAATGACGCTGTGTTTTGATTGCATTGACTTAGAACCTTTAATGCTTTACACCGCCAAAGGGCCGTAGACATTAGCATGCGACATAAATTTCAATTTCACTCGGCTATATGTTCCTGAAAAAGAGGGTTCTTAACAGTCGGACGGATACAATGGTGATAAAACAGTTCCTGGACTTAGGACTTTTAATAGTAGGGCTCTCATTGTCTATCATACCTTTCAGATTGGAACGCTATATAACAGAGATATGGCTAAATCCTATTTTATGTCTACAATGCCATTGATATTAAGAACCAAGAATCCTAATAAACGTGATTTTAAACATTTAATGATTACTGCAGTGCACTATTGTAACAAAGATGCACTCCGTCTTCACGCCGCAACTGGCCCATTGGGACCATCTGACCGCCGTGTCATCCTCATTTGAGGATGCGGATAGGAGGGGCGTGTGGTCAGCACACCGCTCTCCCGGTCGCTACGATGGTTTTCTGTGACCGGAGCCGCTGCTATTCGATCGAGTAGCTCCTCAATTGGCGTCACGAGGCTGAGTGCACCCCGAAAAATGGCAACAGCGCATGGCAGCCCGGATGGTTACCAATCCAAGTGCCGGCCACGCCCGACAGCGCTTAACTTCGGTGACCAAACGGGAACCGGTGTACCCACTGCGTCAAGGCCGTTACCAATGTAACAAAAGTACACCGATAAACAAACAGTACAGCTTGATATGATAAGAAAGCAGTGTCCGAAATTCATTAATAATGTGTGACGTCGTGATTGCGCTTGAAGCTAGTCGCAGAAGCACTACCCACTGCACAAGCGAGTACTTAGTCACTAAACAACGACCGACGCCACCGATTAGTGACGAGAACAATAACGATTATAGAGAAAACATTCACACGCCAAGTCACCGCTAGCAGACCGCTCGCCGTCGCCCCTCTCTCTCTCTCTCTATCTCTCTCTCTCTCTCTCTCTCTCTCTCTTTATCTCCAACCAGCCACCGGCCACGATCTGCTCCAGTGTCGTATAACTCTTCCCACTCCTCTACTGCGGTGTCGCCACGTGTCCAGACAGGCCTGCGAGCAGTGGGTACCGGACCATCGGCCGTCGCCCCGTCACGGTTTGAATTGTGGGGAACACAGTCGCTGCACCTACAGCAGGGATGGTGGTTACTGCTGAAACAACTGGTTTTCCGCTATATCGTTTTATTCGAGCCAATTTAACTTGACTCTTAAAACCGGTTAAAATAACTGGCCTCTAAAAGGAACTGATTTACCGTTTTTTAGCCGGCCGGTGTGGCAGAGCGGTTCTAGGCGCTTCAGTCTGGACGCGCGCGACCGCTACGGACGCAGGTCCGAATCCTGTCTCGGGCATGGATGTGCGTGATGTCCTTAGGTTAGTTAGGTTTAAGTAGTTCTAAGTTCTAGGGGACTGATGACCTCAGATGTTAAGTTCCATAGTGTTCAGAGCCATTTGAACCATTTTCAACCGCTTTTTATTCCTATTAATTCCTGTAATAAACATAGAAATCGAACAGAGATTGAAAAATTTTGAGTCCCTTGGTTCCATGATAAATAATATTAAAATATTAAATTAAATGGGAAAATAAAATTTAGTCCATCAACTGTTTGCTGCTTTTCTCCAAAAGTGATTAATGGTTGGAGGATGTAAAAAACTGCTGGTATTCTCCTATTGATTCCAATTTTTTTGAAACTCTGCTCAAAAATCATGTCATAATCGGGGATCATACCACTATTTAAGCGTTACGACCAGTCACTGCTGAAGGGTGAAAATGTACGTTGGCGGACGCAGTTTTTCCTGTTAATCTATCCGTTTTCATGGGATGCAGGCAGATAAAGGCATATTACATAGATACAGGCAGCAGATCAACTCCTTCATGATTTTATTGTATACTTTATATCAATCGTTAAGTTTATAATTTTATTATTGCTATGTGATAGAACTGCACTAGGTCCACAATGGGAATACAGCGGGAATGTAATGACAGAAGAAATGCGCATATCTTCAGTGATGCGTTAGACGTGATACAATTAAAATATAATTTTCATTGGAATACAGAGTGAATATAATAACAGATAGAATAGGCTTGGCAAAGCAAGCTTTCCAAAATAAAAGGAATTTACTAACAGACAATCATATAAGCCTAGAAAGTAGGAAAAAGTTTGCCAAAACTTTTGTCTGGAGTATCTTAACATACGGATGTGAAGCGTGGAGTCTGGGAAAGACAGAAGAAAACAGACTGGAAGCAATGGAAATATCGATGTGGAGAAGAAGAACGAAAACAAACTGGGTAAATAGAAAAAGTAATGAATAGATCTTAAGGGAAGTGAATGAAAACAGAACGATGCTAAATTATATAGGAAGAAAAAACAAAAATGATAGGGCACATAATGAGACACAACCAAATCCTAAATAATTTATTTGAAGAAAAGTTTTAGGGAAAAAACCAAGAGGCAGGCCAAGAGCAACGTATTTTAATAACATCAAAGAAGCTATGGGGATAAAATCGTATGAAGGATTAAAGAGGATGACAACCGACAAGGCACAGCCTTTAGTTTATGATAATGACCATAATTTCCTTTTTCTTTTATTGTTTCGTAGAAATCATAGCCAAATCTTAAATCTTTTGAAGAATTGAATCATTGTTCTTCATTGCTCCCCCACGTTGTAATAATATTTCTAGACTCGGCTCGGTGCCATTCTGTAATACAGCGAATGTCCGACGAAAATAGTAAGTCTTACACATTGCACTTACACAAGTGCCATGGGCTACAATTAGTACCAACAGGGACGTTATGCCCCAGCAATGCTGTATCAGTTCTTATCCCATGTGTTTGTTGGTAGTTTCCAGCGGCATTGTTATTAAAATAGCTCTGATCGCTATTCTGATTTTCTGTAACAATGCAGTATTTCAAGCCAATGCAAACGTTACGAATAAAAATTATTCCATTTTTAAAGAAAGGTTTATATACAAACGAAAAATTTTAGCTTTGCTGCTATGGCTAATTGATATTTCCGTTTTTTCCTCTGTTATTAGTAAAAAATAACAAACGCCTTTCAATACCGAGGTCAAATAACGAAAAATAATGGTTAATTAGAACTGAAACTCAGACACTGGTTTTAACTTGCCTGTTTTTCCCATCCTTAAACTACAAGCACCACACGCATACCTAATAGAGAAGATCAGTATCTAAAGCATACAAAAAGTTCTACCGCAGTTTACGGGTGGGAAATACTTACCGGTTAAAACCAATACCATTATTTTACTTATGAATAACTAGTATTTTTCGACATTTCTTTTCTATTGCTTCTAATAGGTATTTTTATTTGTTACTGCTAACCGCGTTTAAAACCGATGTGCCAGTTAGGACTTTTAATACTTTTAAAGATACCGGGACCTCGATTTATCGATATTTAAAAAGAATATCACTACCAGCCTTCGATATATCAAAAAAGTATGGATATATAGACGGAAAAATTATCGAGGTACTGGCCTATACAAGTATCTCCTGCAGATTGTAAATAGGCTGCCGGTTTTAGAGCTGTATATTTAAATAAGCAGCCTGATTCTCCCCCTTAGAGCAAGCACTGAAAGGAAAACGATGCACATTAACGCTTGGCAATAACCGCTTTGCTAGCAATGGTAACTGCATGTAAGGGGCACAATAAAAGGTGTCCGATTGGTCCGTCGTTCAGTTTTGTCACACATCAGATTTGACTGGAACGCTTCATGTCGAATTTCCTGTTTTTTCATTTCTACAAACGCCAGCGGCCTAGCAGTTGTAGTGTCTAAATAAGATGGTGAAGATAAACGTTGCAGGTTCTGTTAATAGTGCCGAGCGCCGATTACGTCAGCATTTTCCCTCACAGTCTCCACCAACCGCAATGACCGGACTTGTCACTTAGATTTATATTCATAATTTTCACCAAATATTTTTAAAAACGCCAATGTGAAGAAGTAGCACACTAGTTACGTTAAAAACTGTGGGCTATTCCTTCACATCGGAAATCTTGTTACTCTATTCACGTCGCCACTCCCCAATGCAATCACACTTCTTCTTTGTGCCACCTATTCTTGCCTTACACAGTGAAAGAGAAAGAATGGACTTGATACAAGCTCATTAGGTAGTAAGACTCCTTCACACAGGAAAAATAAAATTATGTTCTAATACTATTTCAAATATATACCATACATTGGAAAAGTATATAATACAAAATGAAAATATCGGAATATCGAAACTCTATGTCCATATATGCATATAGCATATCGGGAAAGAAAATATCGCCGATACTTACTGACTTTTTTGGGAAATATATCGATATATTGATGTTTTATCAACAGCCTAGTATCAATTCGCAATAGCGGTGGCGTTAAAATTTTTGGTTTTTTAATATTTTTGTAAAATGAGTTGTGTAGAAACTTCAGTTGATTCTGAAAGATTAGTATCGTCTTTGAATGATACTCACGAAAAGGTTCAACTTACACATCGGTACATTATAGAACGAGCTATATGAATAGATTGGCCTGTAAATATTGGCCAATGCTTCAACTCATTATTGGAATTTTAAACATTTTCATATAACTATTCCTGGTAAATGCTATATATTGTCTACAACCTAAATTGTTCATTTGAATTTTTTGGAAGAGCATGTTTCGTTTTGTCAACAAGAATTATATTCTAATTTATATTAAAAGTAAAGATAAATATCTGACTACAAACTTGGTTTTCATACAAAATAGTTGAGGAAAAGAATGTTACAAATATTGGACAAAAGCTTATTGTTTGTCTGTCATTTCCATGAAACAATAAAAGATAAAGGGAGTAGCGAATCCATTAATAAATTAAATACCTCACAATTCATTCATAGTTAAGAACAGAAATAGAAAGTACAGATCTGCTACCTGTGTTGGCATAATATGCTTTTATCTGCTTCTAACCCATGGAAATGCAAACTTAACACGAAATTTCTGATTTTGAAAGTAAGACGACGTCCACCTACCTGAATAAAAATCCTAAGAGATTGCGCTCGTATGTAAAATCAGTGAGTGGGTTAAAATCATCTATTCATTCTCTCAGCGACCACATCGGCACCGAAACGGAATGTAAAATCAGTGAGCGGGTTAAAATCATCTATTCAATCTCTCAGCGACCACATCGGCACCGAAACGGAAGATAACAGAGAGAACGCCAAAATACTGAATTCCGTATTCCGAAGTTGTTTCACCGCGGAAGATTGTAACACTGTCCCTCCTTTCAATCGTCACACGAACTTCGAAATGGTGGATTGTGAGATAACCGAACGCTGAACTGAAAAGCAGCTACAATCTCTTAATAGTTGAGAGGCGTCGAGACCAGATGAGATACGTGTAAGACTCTATAAAGATTATGCGAAAGAACTTGCTGCCCTTCTGGCAGTAATTTATCGCTTGAGCAACGAAGGGTACCTAACGACTGGAAAAAAGCACAGGTCATTCCTCCTTTTTTAAGAAGGCCATAAGACAGATCCACACAATTATAGACCTATATCGTTGACGTCAATCTGTTGTAGAATTATGGAACATGTTTTATACTTAAGAATTATGACGTTTTTGGAAAATGAACATCTGCTCTATAAAAGTCAACGTGGATTTCGGAAACAGAGATCCTACGAAACTCAGCTCGCCCTTTTCCTCCATGAGATACACAGCGCACTGGATGACGGCGTTCAGGTTGATACTGTGTTCCTTGATTTCAGTAAGGCCTTTGACACCGACACGCATTGCCGATTAATGAAAAAAATATGAGCTTACGGAGTATCGGAGCAGACTTGTGGTTGTATTCAGAACTTCCTTGCAGATAGGAATCAACACGTCGCTCTTAACGAAACAAAATCGGCAGATCTGCAGAGAATTGATGAATGGTGCAGGCTCTGGCAGCTGACCCTCAACGTAAATAAATGTAACATATTTCGTATAAATAGGAAAAGAAATCCATAACTGTACAACTACACTATGATGACAAACAACTGGAGACAGTGTCTGTCATAAAATATGTAGGCTTAATTATACAGAGCGACCTTAAGTGGAATGTAAAACAGATAGTGGGAAAAGCAGGTACCAGACTCTGATTCATAGGAAGAATCTTAAGGAAATCTAACTGATCCACAAAAGAAGCGGCTTATAAGCCGCTTGTTCGCCAGATTATGGAGTAGTGTTCATCTATCTGGAATCCCTATCAGGCAGGACTGATAGAGGAGACAGAGAAGATCCAAAGAAGAACGGCGCGTTTCGTCACGGGATCGTTTAGCTGGCGAGAGAGCGTTACGGAGATACTAAACAAACTCCTTTGACAGACGTTACAAGAGAGGCGTTGTGCATCACGGAGAGATTTACTACTGAAATTTCGATACAGCACGTTTCAGGAGGAGTCGGACTACATATTATTTCCCCTCATCATACACCTCGGGTACTGACAATGAGGAGAAAATTCGAGAAATTGGAGCCAATACAGAGGCTTACCGAGTATCATCTTATCCACGCACTGTTCCTGAGTGGAACAGGGTTGCAGAGATCAGGTAGTGGTACCGAAGGTATCCTCCACCATACACCATTAAGTGTCTTGCGGAGTACGATGGCAGATGTAGATGAAAAATAGATGTATCCAACCTCAGTTTTCATTTAAACACTGACTACTCGTTAAGTTCAAATAGTAGAATAACCGTCGGTTGCAACATGCTTTTTGAGCAATGATTAAAAAAAATAGAGGCAATTGCAAAAGACTGGAGAATTTTTTTACAGTCCAATCCCTCACTTGTTTTAGATAAAAGGAGCTAGACAAAGATGGACTTATTTTCCTTATATTTAAGTACAGCATTTATCTTTTACTTTGGATCTATGTACCTTGGAGTGTATAATGCAGAAGTCTGAGCGAGTCTAACCATTGTTCGATATCTTCGTCTATTTTTGAAAATAATGGCAATAAAAAATCGAAAATCGATTATTTCAGAACCCGGTTACTTTGAGCGGTTTTCCCAGTCAGGTTATATATAAACCGGTATTATATAAAACTGTTTGTTTCAGCAGTAACTGCCATCAGTACCATACTTACTTTAGTGAACGATTTTGCGAGGGCACAAGAAAATTCTGATTACACGTAAAATCACTGAGCATGTCGAAATCTGCTATCCAGTCACTCTCACACCAGTGTGGGGTGGCAATAGAAGATAGCAAAAGGAAAGCTGAAGAAGTCATTGACGCAGAAAGATCTTACAAATATATTGTCGTCTGACAGTCGCAGAGACTCCAGCCTGAAGTACATACAAATAGGCATTCCGGCGTTGAGAAGCAACTAGTAAGTCGCCTGGACCCTTACTTAGCTGTCATATAAAACGATTCTCTCACCCATCGCCAAGTCCCAAGCGACTGGGAGGAAGCTCAGGTTGCTCATGTATATAAGAAAGGTAAAAGAGCAACTACAGACCAATTTCCTTAACATCGTTTTGCTGCAGAATTCTTTGACACATTCTGAGTTAGTATGCAATAAATTACTTAAGACAGAAAAGCTTTGGTCCATAAATCAGCACGGATCTAGACAGCACGGATCTAGAACGCATTTCTAGGGCAAATCACAGCTTTCCCTTCACTCACACTATCCCACAAACCATGAATGAAGGGCAATAGACGATTCATATATTTCTACATTTCTGGAAATCGTTTGGCATGGTGCCCGACTGCAGACCGATGAAAAAGGTCTGAGCATAAAGTTTGTCCCCCATATATGTGAGTGACTTGCAAACTTTTCAAGTAATGGAACTCAGTGTGTTGTCCTAGAAGGAAAGTGTTCATCAGAGGCAAAGGTATTATCAAGAGAACTGGAAGAAAGTGTGATAGGACCACTCTCATATTCTCTGTATACATGATTGAGCTGGCACTCACGGTGAGCAACTATTTACCTCTGTTTGCTGGCGACACTGTGCCGTGTGGGGGGAGTGGTCGTCGTTGAGTCTCTGTAGGAGGCTACGTGATGACTTATACAGAATTTCTAGTTGATGTGATGAATGACAGCGTGCTTTAATGGAAGAGAAGTATAAGTTAATAAGGATAAGCAGGAAAAACAGTCCTGTAACGTTCGATAGACCCCATGTGGACCACAAGTGCTAGCCATTCTTTATTACTGCTCGAGTGTCTGGGAATCTCCACCAGGCGGATTAAAGAAAGACATGGAAGCAACTCAGAAGCGGGCAGCTAGATTTGTTACCAGTAGGTTCGATCAGAGTGCAGGTATTACAGAAATGGCTCGTGAACTCAAATGGGAATCACTGGAGGAAGGACCACTCTCGTTTCGCGAGGCACTACTGAGGAAATTTAGAGAACTGTCAAATCAGGCCGAAAGCAGAACAATACTATTGTCACCGACGCATATTTCGCGTAAGGACCGCGAAGGTAATATGAATGATATTAAGGCCCGTATGGAATCCTATAGACAGTCGTTTTTCCCTCGCTCTTGTGAGTGGAACAGGAAAGAAAATGTCAGGTAGTGGTACGTGGTACCCTGCGGCACACACCGTACAGTGGATTGTAGAGTATGTAGAGGTCGACGAAAACAGAGAATTCTCTCCCTGCATCACCTCTCACGCTCGTGAATTGACACTGCTAGCCGTAAAATGAATCTGACACGTGGCAAGGACACCACACTACAGTCAGCGGTCTGGAACAGATCACAGGTCACGCCTCTGTGGCAGAAAACGCCTGGACAGAAGATAATAAGGCTCCTCGCCCTCCCCACTCACTCTTTCGTCTTAACATAAATCCAACTGCATGAGTATCGGCATTCTTATTCTGTTACCTGTAAGTGAGACACAGTAAAGCCAGCCTAGAAAATGACATCAGTAGTAGTGAGTTCACAAACAAATGGTGGAAAATATAGATAATTCATTAGATCTATAAAGGGAAAAGGAAGAACGTACGTGAAAATGTGGGAACGGCATGTGTCGTCTTCATATGGCCTGCATGTTCGAGAGATTAGAATTTTTATCTTGAGACAACGAAATACCTCGAAAACTACTCATCGGGTTACGAAAAACGGATAAATATGTTTTCAATATTTTTGAAAAATGCTGTCGCACGATACTAGTGTTGACGCCTCTGGCCCAACCCCAAGGTGGTGGATCGAAGCTGAACTTTGTAATTTTAAATAGGAAGACACCATTATCGTTGCAGAAACTTATTCTGGACAAAAAATTACGTAACCTTTGTACGAGTATGTATTACTTTTGTCGTTGTGCAATAGATTTCACGTTACTGTACAAATAATATAACTGAGCTCTAAACAGTTGTTATATCGAGACAAATGGGGTTGATGTAGAATGATCCACCAGATGTGTTCAGTAATTGTGGAAAAAGCTTGTCTGGCGTATGTCCTCTCGCCTCTTACTAACAGGGTGCTCGTGTGATGTACGTCCTGTCACCTATCACCAGCAGGGTGCTGGTCTGTTAGAATTATTTCACAGAAAGTACTCAAAAACGTCGCCGCTCACTTCGATCTACTTATTCACCCGCAAATGGGGTGATTAGATACAACGGAGTAATGTCTCCGATATAATCAGCTCACATGCAATGGTGATTAGCAGAATCATGTTATCGCGTTTTGGTGGCACTTCATTATGAACTTCACTCTAGAAGTAACTGCACAAACAAAAGTTAAAGTAAGATCCGGCGATGCTGCAGGCAAAGAGACAGAACCGCCTCTCCTGATTAACCGACGATTGTATATGCGATATAAGATTGGCGATGTTTTACAGAAGCTCGAAATTTAGAGCGAACTTCAGTGAGAGATGCTTCTCACAGATTCCACAACGAAACTCTGTCTCCAAAGCTGTCAGAAAATCAGAAGAGGCTATGGTCGTATATGAACTACAGAAAGTACACCGACGGCAAGACAGAATCATTTCCTTCACTGCGGAATAGCGAAATTAGTTAATATAGTTTTCTCCAATCCCTTCACCAAAGAAGATGAATTCGAATCGAGAATTGCTCCCACCATAACTAACTTAGAAGGAGATATCTGCGGTGTAGAAAAGCAGCTTAAATCTCTTAATGAAGGCAGGTTCTCCGGTCCAGATTGTATATCCCTTTCTAGAGTATGCTGGTACAATAGTTCCGTACTTAACAGTCGCGCACAATCGCTCGCTCGACAGAACATCCTTACCTAATGAGGGTAAAGTTGAACAGGTCATATAAAGGCTCAAGAAATGAAATAGGAGTAATCCGATGAATTAGAGGCCCGTACCGCTAATGTAGATTTGCAGTAGGATTTTGGAACTTATTAATGTGTGTAAAAATTATCAATTACCTCTAGAAAAACCATCCATTGTCACGCAGTCTGCACGGATTCAGAAAATATCGTTCCTGTGAGCCATGACTAGCTCTTCTTTCTCACGAAGTAATAAGTGTTATCGGCAGGTGCTCTCAGACTGATTCCCTATTTCTAGATTTACAAACAGCTTTTGATACAGTTCCTCACAAGCGTCTTCTGATGAGATTGCGTGTCTGTGAGGTACCGTTTCATTTGTACGACTAGATTCGTAATATCCTGTCAGAAAGGTCACAGTTCGTAGTAGTTAACGGAAAGCCATCGAGTAAGACAGAAGTTGTATCAGGCGTTCCCCAAATTCAAATGGTTCAAATGACTCTGAGCACTATGCGACTTAACTTCTGAGGTCATCAGCGCCTAGAACTTAGAACTAATTAAACCTAACTAACCTAAGGACATCACATACATCCATGCCCGAGGCAGGATTCGAACCTGCGACCGTAGCGGTCACGCGGTTCCAGACTGAAGCGCCTTTAACCGCACGGCCACACCGGCCGGCAGGCGTTCCCCAAGGAAGTGTTATAGTCCCTCTGCTGTTCGTATATTATATAAAAGATTTAGGAGACGATCTGAGCGGCCACCTTTAATTGTTTGCAAATGATTCTGTTATTTACCATCGACTATAGTCATCAGAAGATCAAAAACTATTGCAAAATGATTTAGGCAAGATATCTGTATGGTGCGAAAAGTGACAATCGACCCTAAATAATGAAAAGTGTGAGGTCATCCACATGAGTGCCACAAGGAATTCGTTATATTTCGGTTACATGCTAAATCACACAAATATAAAGCCTGTCAATTGAAATAAATATCTAGGAATTACTCTTACGAACATTTTAAATTGGAACGATCACATCGATAATGTTGTGGAAAAGATAAACCAAGACTGCGTTTTATTGGCAGAACACTTAGAAGATGCAGCAGGTCCGCTGTAGAGACTGCGTACTTCACGCACGTCCATCCTCTGCTACAGTACTGCTGTTCAGATGGAGTTGAAGAAGGACATCGACAAAGCTTAGAGAGGGAGGCAACTCATTTTCTGTTATCGGGAAATGGAGGTGAGAGTGTCACAGAAATTATATGCGAGCTGGAGTGGCAATAATTAAAACAAAGGCGTTTTCGGTTGCGGCGAGATCTGTTCACGATATTTCAATCTCCATCGTTCTCCTCTAAATGCAAAAAAAAAAAAAAGAAGAAAAATGGTGACACCCACCTATATAGAGAGAAATGATCAATGTAATAAAATAAGAGAAATCAGAGCTCTTACGGAATAATTTAAGTGGTCATTTTTCTCACGCGCTGTTAGGTAATGGAGCGCTAGAGGAATAGCGAGAAAGCGATTCGCTTAACCCCCTGCCAGGCACTTAAGTGTGAATTGCAGAGTATTTGTGTAGGTGTAGGTATAATATCCTCCGATGTATTACAGAGTAATGTGCTAGATAGTCATCATGTTGAAACCTCAGCGGGTGTCGAAGAGAGATGTGCAACCAAAACTGGTAGACAGTCCTTCAAGATTGTTCGATATTTATCACTATTTAAGGAGTAGTCTATAAAGAATGGGCCAATGGGTTTGTCACCAATTATTCCACACCAAACACTCACATATTACAGACGCTCATATTCAACTTAGCGTAACAAATATGAATTTTCCACATTCTAATGATTCCTGCAGTATCGATTAATCGTACCGTCGTTCGTGAAAGCCAACCTGTAGAAAATAATGTTCGAGCAAAGAAGCTACGGTCTGTCACTATGTGCTGAAACGAACAGTGAAAAAATGTTATTCGGTTCTGTCGGTCGCGCGGTTTCAGACTGTAGCGCCTAGAACCGCTCGGCCAGCCCGGCCGGCGCTTCGTTATTCCGCACAGCAACTGTTCTTCAAAGGTTCTTTATTCGTGGTTGTTTTGCTCCTTCGACTGAAATTGTCGAATAAACCGACAAAAAGAAGCGCATGATTGCACCCTGTATTGGGAACGTTGAGCGTATAGGGTTACGGCATTATCGATATTTCTGCCTTTTTCCTCATAAATGTAAACAATTTCAGTTCCCTCTTTCATACCAATGGCCTGCATTCAAACTAATAATGCAATCAGGTTGTGAAAGAACTGGCAAGGTGAGCTACAGTGTGGTGTGTAACTGTCCCCATAGGAAAGCTGGCCAATAGCAGAAACAAGTTAACACAACGAATTGAACGGAACGAAGACGCATTCATTACAAGTAACGCAGCAAGAAACAGAGTCCAGCTATCACAATGTCAACCAGGAAGAGGGTCACTATACGAAGCACAGATGATGGTGTCGGTTCGACGATGCTCCAAGTGCAATCAGGTTGAGTGGCTGCCGTTGGCTATTCTACACTGAAGAGGCTAATATCGTGTAGGGCCCCCGCGAGTACTCAGAAATGCCACAACACGTCGTGGCATCGACTCGACTAATGTCTGAAGTTGTGATGTAGGTAATTGACACCATAAATCGGGCAGGGCTGTCCAAAAATCCGTAAGCGTACAAGGGGGTGGAGATCCCTTTCTAGACAGCACGTTGCAAGGCATCATCTACATCTACATCAACATGACTACTCTGCAATTCACATTTAAGTGCTTGGCAGAGGGTTCATCGAAACATAATCATACTATCTCTCTACCGTTCCACTCCCGAACAGCGCGCGGGAAAAACGAACACCTAAACCTTTCTGTTCGAGCTCTGATTTCTCGTATTTTATTTTGATGATCATTCCCGCTTATGTAGGGTGGGCTCAACAAAATATTTTCGCATTCGGAAGAGAAAGTTGGTGACTGAAATTTCGTAAATAGATCTCGCCGCGACGAAAAACGTCTTTGCTTTAATGACTTCCATCCCAATTCGCGTATCATATCTGCCACACTCTATCCCCTATTACGTGATAATACAAAACGAGCTGCCCTTTTTTCCACCCTTTCGATGTCCTCCGTCAATTCCACCTGGTAAGGATCCCACACCGCGCAGCAATATTCTAACAGAGGACGAACGAGTGTTGTGTAAGCGTTCTCTTTAGTGGACTTGTTGCATCTTCTAAGTGTCCTACCAATGAAACGCAACCTTTGGCTCGCCTTCCCCACAATATTATCTATGTGGTCTTTCCAACTGAAGTTGTTCGTAATTGTAACACCCAGGTACTTAGTTGAATAGACAGCCTTGAGAATTGTACCATTTATCGAGTAATCGAATTCCAACGGATTTCTTTTGAAACTCATGTGGATCGCCTCACACTTTTCGTTATTTAGCGTCAACTGCCACCTGCCACACCATACAGCAATCTTTTCTAAATCGCTTTACAACTGATACTGGTCTTCGGATGACCTTACTAGACAGTAAATTACAGCGTCATCTGCGGACAACCTAAGAGAACCGCTCAGATAGTCACCCAGGTCATTTATATAATTCAGGAACAGCAGAGGTCCCAGGACGCTTCAGTGGGGAACACCTGATATCATTTCAGTTTTACTCGATGATTTACCGTCTATTACTACGAACTGCGACCTTTCTGGCAGGAAATCACGAATCCAGTCGCACAACTGAGACGTTACCCCATAGGCCCGCAGCTTGATTAGAAGTCGCTTGTGAGGAACGGTGTCAAAAGCTTTCCGGAAATCTAGAAATACGGAATCAACTTGAGATCCCCTGTCGATAGCGCCCATTACTTTGTGCGAATAAACAGCTAGCTGCGTTGCACAAGAACGAGATTTTCTGAAACCATGCTGATTACGTATCAATAGATCGTTCCCTTCGAGCTGATTCATAATGTTTGAATACAGTACATGTTTCAAAACCCTACTGCAAACCGACGTCAATGATATAGGTCTGTAGTTCGATGGATTACTCCTACTACCCTTCTTAAACACTGGTGTGACCTGCGCAATTTTCCAATCTGTAGGTACAGATCTATCGGTGAGTGAGCGGTTGTACATGATTGTTAAGTAGGGAGCTATGGTATCAGCGTAATCTGAAAGGAACCTAATCGGTATACAATCTGGACCTGAAGACTTGCCCGTAACAAGCGTTTTGAGTTTTTCGCAACCCCTAAGGTATCTACTTCTAAGAAACTCATGCTAGCAGCTGTTCGTGTTTCAAATTCTGGAATATTCCATTTGTCTTCCCTGGTGAAGGAATTTCGGAAAACTGCGTTCAATAACTCCGCTTTAGCGGCACAGTCGTCGGTAACAGTACCATCGGCACTGCGCAACGAAGATATTGACTGCGTCTTGCCGCTTGTGTACTTTACATACGACCAGAATTTCTTCGGATTTTCTGCCAAATTTCGAGACAATGTTTCGTTGTGGAACCTGTTAAAGGCATGTCGCATTGACGTCCGTGCCAGATTTCGCGCGTCTGTAAATTTTAGCCAATCTTCGGGATTTCGCGTTCTTCTGAACTTCGCATGCTTTTTCCGTTGCCTCTGCAACAGCGTTCGGACCTGTTTTGTGTACCACGGGAGATCAGTTCCATCTCTTACCAATTTATGAGGTATGAATCTCTCAATTGCTGTTGCTACTATATCTTTGAATTGGAGCCACATCTCGTCTACATTTGCATAGTCGGTTCGGAAGGAATGGAGATTGTCTCTTAGGAAGGCTTCTGGTGACACTTTATCTGATTTTTTAAATAAAATTTTTTGCGTTTGTTTCTGGTGGATTTGGAAGAAACGGTATTGAGCCTAGCTACAACGACCTTGTGATCACTAATCCCTGTATCAGTCATGATGCTCTCTATCAGCTCTGGATTGTTTGTGGCTAAGAGGTCAAGTGTGTTTTCGCAACCATTTATAATTCGCGTGGGTTCGTGGACTAACTGCTCGAAATAATTTTCGGAGAAAGCATTTAGGACAATCTCGGAAGATATTTTCTGCCTACCGCCGGTTTTGAACAAGTATTTTTGCGAACATATCGAGGGAAGGTTGATGTCCCCACCAACTATAACCGTATGAGTCGGGTATTTATTTGTTACCAGACTCAAATTTTCTCTGAACTGTTCAGCAACTATATCATCGGAGTCTGGAGGTCGGTAGAAAGAGACAATTATTAACTTAGTTCGGCTGTTAAGTAAAACCTCCACCCATACCAATTCGCAACGAGTATCTGCTTCGACTTCACTACAAGATAAACCATTACTGACAGACACAAACACTCCACCACCAATTCTGCCTAATCTATCTTTCCTGAAAACCGTCTGAGACTTCGTAAAAATGTCTGCAGAACTTGTTTCAGGCTTTAGCCAGCTTTCTGTACCTATAACGATTTCAGCTTCTGTGCTTTCTATTAGCGCTTGAAGCTCAGGAACTTTCCCAGCCCAACTACAACAATTTACAACTACAATTCCGACTGTTCCTTGACCCAAGCACGTCCTGTATTTGTTATGCACCCTTTGAGATTGCAGCCCACCCCGTACTTTCCCGAGGCCTTGTAACCTAAAAAACCGCCCAGCCCACGCCACACAGCTTCCGCTAACCGTGTAGCCGCCAGCTGAGTGTAGTGAACTCCTGACCTATTCAGTGGAACCCGAAACCCCACCACCCTATGGCGCAAGTCAAGGAATCTGCAGCCAACACGGTCGCAAAACCGTCTGAGCCTCTAATCAGACCCTCCACCCGGCTCTGCACCAAAGGTTCGCAGTCGGTTCTGTCAACGATGCTGCAGATGGTGAGCTCTGCCTTCATCTCGTAAGCAAGACGGGCAACCTTCACCAAATAAGATAGCCTCTGGAATCCAGAGAGAATTTCCTCAGATCCAAAGCGACACACGTCATTACTGCCGACATGTGCCACCATCTGCAGCTGGCTGCACCCTGTGCTCTTCATGGCATCCGGAAGGACCCTTTCCACATCAGGAATGACTCCACCTGGAATGCACACGGAGTGCACACTGGATTTCTTCCCCTCCTTAGCCGCCATATCCCTAAGGGGCCCCATTACGCGCCTCACATTGGAGCTCCCAACTACAAATAAGCCCACCCTCTGTGATAGCCCAGACCTTGAAGGCTGATAATCATCCTCTGAAACAGGGCAGGCAGCTGCATCTGGCTCAGCCAGAGACAGTGCCAGAAACCTGTTTGTCAGACGCACCGGGGAGGCTTTCTGATCAGCATCCGGGGATGTCTTTCACTGCCTGCTACCCCTTGGAACGACCTCCCAATCAACCACAGTCGAGGGCTCAGCTCCACTGCGGGCAGCAACCGGGGCAACCACCGCGGCAGACCGACCTGGGGACAGACGGGACGAGGTTGACATCCCCGTGATGCCCAAGTCCGGCTCCCCACAGTGGTGCCCATTGGCAACAGCCTCAAGCTGCGCGACCGAAGTCAGCGCCGCTTGCAGCTGTGAGCGAAGGGATGCCAACTCAGCCCTCATCCGAACACAGCAATCACAGTCCCTGTCAATTGTAATCGATGTTGAACAACAGTTACTGAAACACGAGTCCGTGCCTAGATAACGCAAGGGAAACATGCAAAGAATGTATTAACTAATCTGTACAAATGTCCAACATGTGCTCAATAATGTTCAAGTGTGGAGAGTTTGGTGGCTAGCGGAAGTGCTTAATCGGAGAATAGTGTGCCTGGAATCACTCTGTATCAATGCTAGAGGTGTGCGGTGTCGCTTTCTCTTCAGTCGTCGTTGGTCCCGTTCGTCCAAGGTCTTACGCCGGCCATAGCGATGTCGGAGATTTGATGTTTCACCGGATTCCTGATATTCACAGTACACTCGTCAAATGGTCATACGGGAAAGTCCCCACTTCATCGCTACGTCGGAGGTACTGTGTCCTATAGCTCTTATGCCGACTGTAACACCACGCTAAAAGTAAAACTGCCGTTGTAGCAGCAGTGACCGATCTAACAACTGTGCCAGACACTTGTTGTCTTATATAGGCGTTTCCACCCGCAGAGCCGTATTCTGCCTGTTTGTATATCTCTGTATTTGAATACGCATCCCTATACCAGTTTCTTTGGCGCTTGAGTGTATATCGTGGTGGCAGGGGGCGCTCATAATCATAGTTAAATGGGTGCACACCATGGGGGCCGCCAGATCCTGCTTGTCCGCAATCGGTGCTTGCAGTACTCTTACATGAGGACTGTGGGGTGGTATCGATACGTGATACCACATTCACCACTCCTCTATATCCACACTGCTGTTGTGTAGATGAGCGAATGATGATGGTGGTGGTGGTAGTGGTGGTGGTGGTAAGGGTGGGGGGGGGGGGAGGGAGTGTTGCTGGATGCAAGTGAGAATGAGGAGACGGGAGCTTGAAACTGAGGTCTGGGCCGAGCTCCCACCAGTACCCCGGCGTACACCCCGAGCCTGGAGCCTGCCCTGGAACCCGAGCAAAGGCGGAGCAGCAAACGAAGACGGACGCATCTCTACGGCAGTACGGCAGGAGAAGCTGCTGCTTCCAGGCAGGCACGGAATCTGAAACCACAAAGCCTATGGCAGCATCACACAATTCGCATGGACGAACTTGGTTCTGGTGACATCTCAGCAATCCTCTCAGTCCCCGCAGGAGAAACATAGGCCATACAACCAAATGTACAATGTCACCTCGCTCCCAGCGCCTGCATCTGCCATACAATCTGTAGAAGACTGAATCGTTAGTGAGATACTTCGCCTGTCTGGGCAGAGTGGGTGCTGCCTTCTCGGGCAGGTGCAGCAACTGAAGCAAAGTACAGTGGCACTGCCCATGTAACAGCTCCCCTGGCGAAGGTCCCTCATGTGGGTGCGAGCAGTAGGAAGAGAAGAAGAGCAACAGCGCCTGATCCTGCGTGTGGGAGGCATGAAATTTGTCCATTGTTCGTACAAAGCATTCATCTTCGCCGCTGGATTGCATGTGAAATGGGGCACTGGTGACGTGGGCGATGCTTGAGATGGTGGAAAACTCTTCAAACTCGCCGGCAACAAATTGAGGCCTGTTGTCAGTCAGAATCTCTTCAGGCAAATCCTCGAGACAAACCATCGACGACAAGCCTTCGATTGTGAAACGAGCCATATTAGACTGCATAAGAGACAAGCAGGAAAATTTGCTGTAATTGTCAATGAAGATGAGCCAACGTGAATTCCACTAAGGATCTGTAAAATCCAGGTCAAAACATTAACAAAGTGCTTGAGGTTGAGGCATTCAAATAACTGCTAAGGAGGGACTGAGTGAAGTTCAGCACAGGTTTGACAGTGAGAAGTCAACTGTTCTGTTTGCACATCCAGACTGTGCCAAGAGCAATTACTTCACGCCAAGTACTTGGTGAGAAAGATGCTCCAGTGTCCTTCATGTAGAAAACGAAACATGTCAGGCTGGAGAGCCTGGGGTACTAGTAAACGTGTCTGGTCATTATTGGTGCGAAGCAAAATGACACCTTTCTGGCCTGCAAGGACCTGCCGATAGGTAAAATTGGCGGACCACAGAGCTAAGAATCTGTCTGGATGAATGTGGCCAACCAGTGCCGATGTAATTCAACAGAATCTCTAGATCGACATCCGCTGCAGTGGCCTGGGCAATTTTCAAATGATTAAGCGGAAAGCTATGCAGAAAAAAAAAATGGCTCTGAGCACTATGGGGCTTAACATCGATGGTCATCAGTCCCCTAGAACTTAGAACTACGTAAACCTAACTAACCTAAGGACAGCACACAACACCCAGCCATCACGAGGCAGAGAAAATCCCTGACCCCGCCGGGAATCAAACCCGGGAACCCGGGCGT
Source organism: Schistocerca serialis cubense (assembly GCF_023864345.2). Taxonomy (NCBI): domain Eukaryota; kingdom Metazoa; phylum Arthropoda; class Insecta; order Orthoptera; family Acrididae; genus Schistocerca; species Schistocerca serialis. The sequence continues at coordinate 465,747,744 of NC_064645.1, read as the reverse complement.
GGGAAGCGAGAACGCTACCGCACGACCACGAGATGCGGGCAGCTATGCAGAGATATGTGTCTTGTGCATAACTATAGCAACAATGGAAGGTAGCTCTGGTGGGAGTATTTAATTGATTGAGAATGTTGGCAAAAAATTTGCGTACTAACGACATATATTTTTCTAAACAAAACATAAATTATATTAAATAAGTTATACATTGCATACCCCATACAACTAACAAGTTAATTAGTACTACACTGGGTGGATCCCCGGCGGCAAAGGCTGTTTAACTAGGTGATAAGTGAATCAAGTACTCTGGCCCTAAAAATGTGGATAACGCAAAATGAATCGATCTGGCACTGAGCACACTTTGAATGATCAAATCTACTGAAGTTTCTCTACATGGGTGCAGCTGAGAGCAAGTGGTGTTTGAGATCTGTACGCCCTTACCATGTTTGCTTTGTGCGGCGACGTGACTTGCAGCTGGTGAGATGTGTGCAGCGGAGGTGAAACGAGGAGGCGGCACCTGTGAATCGATCGCGGCCACGAGATAAATGCAAAAATCTCAAGGCCTAGCGATCAGGCAGACGGATCGCAATTTACTCTCTACCAGAGCCCTGAAACCACGATAGATTTCATTGTGTGTCATATCAGTTCGCTGGTCGTACCAAGGACCAATTTGGCACACTTATAAGACAGAGCGCACAAGGATACCAAACTTCAATACTAGTAAACGAAACCCGAATAAGTGTGCCCTCGGCACACGAGAAGTCCAAGATGTTTGAAGACATACTGCCGGTACAGTAAGATCTTCACCACAGGCTCTCCAGTCCAAACTATTCACAAGTTATATAAGTCTCATCACGGGTCCTAAGTACCAGCCACACATGCCAGAGCTTCGACTAGAGATGCTTACCAGAGCAAAGTCCCACACCCGAGTGCTTTGCACCTCTCCAGAAAAAAATTCCGTTTTCCCACAAAGCTCACGAAGACACCGCCTTCACACCCTCTTGAGACACTCTCAGAGCTCTAGAGGCTCTAAATCTCCCCTCCCACACAAAAGTGCATACGTCGAATCAGGACAAGAGTTAAGAAACCTGTGTCTCTGAAAAAAAAGAAACAGCCAATTACTGACTCTTTTAAGATTTCACAGAGAGGAAATAGACAATTTTCTCATAAGTCGTGTCGCTTCCGACAGCCACAAGCAAACAGGTATAATCTCAAAGATTTTTATCTAAGTCACCTGTGGCTTGGAGCTTGTTAGTCCTAGCTGTGTGTAACAAAAATTCTATTTCTAAACGTTTCTCAGACGCCGGAGTGTCTTACAACCGAGGCAGCCGAGGGAAGTGGTTCACTGCTGTATTTGCACTGTCGTCAAACATGAAAACATGTTAATTTTTATTAAACGTGGCTCTGCACACAATGCCTGGTTTAAGACTCCATTGTGTAGATGCATTCCGTCAGACCATGACCCTAGCCCATACCTCTGCTGGCGCTGCGGCAGGTAGTGCCTGTCTCAATAAATGGCCACCATATCCGCCCTGTACGGCTATGGGCCTGTCCGGCAAGATTTACTATGGGATGCACTCGCCGCCAGTTGTTTTCAACTCGCAACAACCCGTTTCTACAAGTTAAGAATCATAAAAATACCTCATGCTGTTAGTGTCCTACCAGGCTCCATCAGTGTCTGCTCAGGCCTTTAACTTCCTGGAGTCTTGCTCTAGGTGCGACAGGTTTAAATGAAATCTGTAATAATTTTAGATATGCGAAAATAGGTGGGAGAGTAACTTTTCCTCTCTCACTTCCCCCTATCTGCTGTTTGATTTCTGCATGGGTAGTGTCTCACTTCAATATGTGTGGCACAGACCAGAGGAAATCATTGAAAATAGTAGGAGAATCTCATCCTGGTAACCGATATACATGTGACAAACGTAACTCTGACAATCAGGATTGCCCATGGCTAAAACTCATCCCAGCTTGACCTCTTTTAGTACAGAGGTCATTCTCTCACATGAAACTGGAAGCCAGCAAGAGTACAGGTAAACATTTCTGTGAGTAGTATGAAGGACATTACAGACAGGTATCCTATCGCTCACTCCACAAGGGTCCCTGGGGAGACAAATTTTACAGTTGACAATGTCAACGAATTGATAACATGGCACTTACGCACATGTACAAACCGTGACTGGTAGGACTGGGGAACATCAGTTTGCTCCAGAGTGGAATGGCCTGTCACTCAACCATGACACAGCAGAAGTGGCGGCAGATGTCTCTGGCATTCTCTCTTGTCTCTGGCAGCATTTGGCATCTTGTCAGCATCCGGCATCTTTGGCAGCTTACAGTCTGCAGCTGGACCTTTGGCCTCATCCTGGTCAGGCCGCAGTCAGCTGTCAGGGACTGGCATTACAGCATTGTATTTGACATGCAACGCACTCTCTGGCGTAGAAATCCATTCAGTGTTAGTGAGATATGGGACAGCCTACTCTTCCCATTCGTCTCTGCATCGGAACGCGCGCCTGCTGGAGCAGGACGTCGGATTAGTTCACCATTTGTCGATGGGACACGTCACTCCCGGCATCCCGCTTAGTCGGTTAGTCACAGAGTCGATTGTGGTGCCATGCGACTCGCTTGTCCCTCGACTAGCAGCCTGTGGGTATTTGGCCACTAGGGGGTTGTTGGCGGTGTGCAGTGGTGTCCCATTCTCTGCACTGGATTGAGACCTGCCTCCTCCAGTGGGGCTGCGTGACATAGGCACGTCAGTTGGCAGTGGCCGGTTCTGCCGCAGCGGGTGGTCCCCCACACCTGTGCTGCTACAGCTGACTCATTATCATGGCGGACTACATTCGCCCCTCGCTGGTTGGCATGGGTCGTGACGTCCAGTCTGCAGTGTTAGTTCCGGAGTCTGCACAACCCTCAAGTGTTGTCAACTGCCGTATTCTCTCAGAAATGTCATTACATCGATATAATCAACTTACAGAAAAAATAATGAAGAGTGAAACATTGTCCTTGCTAATTCCCCATACACAATACGTCGCCGACGGCACTCACATGGCGCTGACAAATTTCCACCACGAGACAGGCTACACTGCATGACAGGTGATGGCACATATCACACCTTGTCTTAGTGTCGACACGCGCCCAAATCGAGATGCACATGCTCTATGGCACGATTTACCAGCTTCACACCACAAGAAACATGAAGTGACATACATCCGTCTCTTGATCAATGTACAAGAAACCACAGAAAGTAAACAAACAATTTCATTGGCCGTGGTATTACTTGTAAAAGCTCTTCTGCGAGAATGCTACGACAGAGTACAATGCTCATTGGCGGTCAAATTACGACAGATATCCTCGCTCCGCTGGGAGTGGAAATAGGACAACAATTGAGAGGTCTATAGAAATAATAGCAGTATTCAGTTGTCTGTGGTACTCAGTATTGCAACGTCCCTGGTTTGGCATGCTAAAAAGTCCCAAAGGTTGATGTGATATAACTTGCAACGAAATTTTAATTCTATCTGCCACCTGACATTGAATGTGGGTGTGAAGATGTCACAAATACGCATCTCGTTTGACCATGTTCAACAAGGACTCATGCTGAAAACTATTGAAAATAAAAAACAAAATAACACCGAAATAGTACAAATGGAAAATTACGCTAAGCAACACAATATCAACATTAAATTACGTTAAACATTCATCCATGGAGACTCTTTACATACTGCATCTTCTCCTCCCGTGGCATTTCTGTTGTATCTTCGTACTCTAACAGGTTAATATCGCTCGTTCCGATAGTTTCTGCGAAGTTGTTTTCAGATGAGTCCGCATTGGCTGTGTGTCAATTCTTGTTCAAAATGGTTCAAATGGCTCTGAGCACTATGGGACTCAACATCTGAGGCCATCAGTCCCCTAGAACTTAGAACTACTTAAACCTAACTAACCTAAGGACATCACACACATCCATGCTCGAGGCAGGATTCGAACCTGCGACCGTAGCGGTCACGCGGTTCCAGACTGAAGCTCCTAGAACCGCACGGCCACACCGGCCGACGTCAATTCTTGTTCGAAATTTCTGTGCCTGACACCTGCGATGGATTAGGCGGTCTCATTCCCACGTATTCGCTACATTGATCATTCCTTTGACCTTGACCGTTGTATGTCCTGTTATTGCTTTGATGTTGGTCCCTAGAATCCTGTTAGCCCTAGTTCGAGTTCTGTTGCTCTTTCCAGTTTCCGTTTCGTCGGTAGTTGTTGTTGTTGTTACGATTATAATGTTCTCGTCTTCTTCTATTTTCCCATGATGGCTGGTTTTCCCACTGAAGTTTGAATTTTGTTTCTGATCGATCGATGTTTTCCCCCGTTTCGTCCATCCTCATTCCTCTTTGGCGAATCTGGCCAGTTATGATCATTATTTCTACTTTTTTCTCGCGAGTTGTGAATTTCATTCAAGTAATCGAGTCCACACAGCACACTCTTGAAAGCTTCAACTGAATCGTTGCATCTGCCGATGAGCAGTTGCCGGAAACGTAAAGTTAATTTAATGTAGCAGTCCCTCATAATTTCCTTGGAACGGTACGGTTGATCGAAGAATCAGTTCTTCTGACCTGGGATTCGAAGATTTTGACAGAACTGCGGAATCCTGACGCTTCTAAGTCCTTTCCTAGCATGATACCCTGTTTTATCCTTTCCTGTGTGTCTTGCGACCAGCATGTGCTAAGGAATACGTCCTTAAACTCTTTGTAGCAATGACAACTCTTCGCAACTCCGCGCATATGTTTTGCAATCGAGCCTTCCAAGAAACCACAGATAAACTGGAGTTTTGTACTTCAGTGACCAAGATTCTGGTAGCACATGATCGTAGTATGCCATCCAGGTCTTTGAATGTATTGCATTGTTTGCCTCCTTGTAGACTAGAAAATTCTGGATGATCAAGAAAAGTTTGTGGTCGAAAGGTTCGACGTATCCGCAGTATGAATTTCCCCTCTCGGCTGCATGTGTCCGTTCCCAAACGAGCCTCGTGCACTGTTATGGTATCCCCTCGTGTTCTTGTAATAACGTTGCTGACCTTCGTAGATGTATACAATTGTTTTCCGGCTCGGTCTCTGGTATGCTGTGTGTTACCGATGGAACGTGTTCTATTACAAATTTCGCCGCGCTAGGAGCATATTCCTGTTGCATTCGCCCATGTGCAGGTCGTGTCTCCTCATATAGCGGTTCGGAGAGTAGAAAAACATTTTCTTCATTTCTGTAATGCTCTCTATGGTGCTCTACCGGACGAGATTGTGCTTACAATCGCGCCACCTGCTCATGTGCCTGCCGAACGCCCTTAGCCAAATAGTTTTGTTGCGGGGTGTCTCGGGTCTGCTGATCTTTAACTACAGAAATTTCGGCCTGTTTGATTTCTACTTGTTTGATTCGCTTGCCAGTCTCACTCATTTTTTCCTGCTTTTCTTGAACTGTTTTTTTCTTTTGGAGAGTTTCAAGTGTCTGATTTGTCTTACACACATCGGTTCTTGCCAGTTTTACTTGTTCTTTTGCCACGGATGCGTTCTTTCGTGCTAGTTGTGCTACCAATCGCGCAATTTTGGCATCGCGCTTCCCCTGGTCCACGACCTCTCACGTTTCTGTTGTCCTTTTCTTGACATTCTCTAGCTCCTCTTGGATTCCTACGATCTCATTCTTGAGCCCGTATACACCGTCTTTTACCGCTCTTATGACTAATTTTAGTCTTTCCTTCTTCTCCTCCTGTCTCTTTTTCGCTGCCTCTTGTCTCTTCCTGTCTGCCTCTTGTATGAATTGCATGAGAGCCTCAGACTGAGATCCACAGCTAACACCTCCAGGACTAGATGAGCGAGAGTCCATCATTCTGTGACGTTTCGTTCGTGATTCTGGTCTGCTAGTCTCACTGACGGTGCGTCTCGTACCAGCAGCGCCTACATTTCGTTCTGCTGTGGTCTCCCGTTCAATTTCATCAGCTGACTGAGACATGTCGTCATACTCTGCAGGTTCTACCTTCGACATTTCTGCCTGGTCTGCAACTGCATTTACTTGAGAATCCAGTGTAATATCTGCCTGGTTTCCGCTAATAATCTGACATGGATTCATGGTTACCAAAACACAATTCCTTCCGTTACTCTGTAGCAAACGTTCAAAATTGGTTCAAATGGCTCTGAGCACTATGAGACTTAACTGCTGAGGTCATCAGTCCCGTAGAACTTAGAACTACTTAAACGTAACTAACCTAAGGACATCACACACATCCATGCCCGAGGCAGGATTCGAACCTGCGACCGTAGCGGTCGCGCGGTTCCAGACTGTAGCGCCTAGAACCGTGTAGCAAACGTGCTTTGCTTCTTGTAAGCATGCACTCTAATTATGACCCAAACGAATTTAAACACTACACATTCCTACGCCACACAGACTCTACTCTAAATTACGCTCCCGTGAGGTACTGATTCGTAGTTCCTGACAACGAATTCAAATAACAACACACTTGTATACGCTAACAAACAAAAAACTCAATCTATCCTAACAAATCAGCACAACAACGTTCGCCATCAGAAACAATCAAGTGACACAGAAGTCACAACCACAACATGAAAATACACACATACAATAATTAAGTATTGTACTATGTCTTAGAGCCAGAAACGCGAATCTACTCTAACGAGTGCGCCACATTTAACATGGCGAGCAGAAGCTTCACTAGGCAACACTATCTACAATCTAATGGTCACAGAAGGTCCCATAAATTTAAAATTCTGCGCAAGGCATGTCAAACTGAATAACTACTCTAGACAACGCGATCTGACAGTCACAGAAGGTAGCATCAATCCGAGATCATGGCATGGGACGCCACAATGAAAAGAAACTCTGGTGGGACTATTTAATTGACTGAGAATGTTGGAAAAAAGTTTAGAGTACTAACAACATTTATTTTTTTAAACAAGACATAAATTATATTAAGTAAGTTATACATTGCATTCCCGAAACAACTGACAGATTATCTAACACTACACTGGGTGGATCCCAGGTGGCAAAGGCAGTTTAACTAGGTGATAAATGAGTCAAGTACTCTGGCCCTAAAAATATGGATAACGCAAGCTGATTCGATCTGACGCTGAGCAGACTTTGATTAATCAAATCTACTGAAGTTTTTCCACATAGGTGCAGCTGAGAGCAAGTGGTGATTGAGATCTGTACGCCCTGACAGTACCGGAGCGGCGGTACCTTACCCTGTTTGCATCGTGTGGCGACGTGACTTGCAGTTGGCGAGATGTGTGCGGCGGAGGAGAGACGAGGAGGTGTCATCTGTGAATCGATCGCGGCCACGAAAGAAATGCAAAAATCTCACTGCCTAGCGATCAGGCAGACGGATCGCAATTTACTCCCTACCTGAGCCCTGAAATCACGGTAGTAGTGTGTGATACACCTGTTCGCTGGTCGTACCAAGGACGAATTTGGCTCACTTATACGAAAGAGCACACAAGTGTACCAAACGTCAAGTCTGGTACACCAAAACCGAATAAGTGTGCCCTCGGTAGACGAGTAGTCCAAGACGTTTGAAGTCACACTGGCAGTACAGTAAGAACTTCACCACAGGCTCTCCAGTCCAAACTACTCGCATATGATGTCAGTCTCAGGAAATGTCCTAAGTACCAACCACACATGCCAGAGCTTCGAATAGAAGTGCTTACCAGACCAAAGCCCCACACCTGAGTGCTTTGCACCTCTCCAGAAAAAAAAATTCCGTTTTCCGACAAAGCTCACGAACGACACCGCCTTCACACCATCTTGAGCCAACAACAGAGCTCTAGAGGCGCTAAATCTCCCCTGCCACACGACAGCATATAGTCATGTCGAATCAGAGCAAGAGTAAGAAACGTGAGTCTCTGAAAAAAATAAATAAAAAGAAACTGCCAGTTACTGGCTCTTTTAAGTTTTCACAGAGAGAGACTAGACAATTTTCTCAAAAGTCTTGTCGTTTTCGAAAGCAACAAGTAGACAGGTACAATCTCAAAGATCTTTATCTAAATCGCCTGTTTCTTGGGGCTTTTTAGTCCTAGCTCTGAGGTGTAATAAAAATTCTATCTCTAAGCGTTTCTTAGACGCTGGAGTGTCTTACAACCGAGGCAGCCAAGGGAAGTGTTTCACTGGCATGTTTGTACTGTCGTCAAACATGGAAACATGCTAATTTGTATTACACGTGACTCTGCACACAATGTCTGGTTTATACGTCCACTGTGTAGATGCATTCATTCAGACCATCACCCCAGCCCAGGCTTCTGCTGGCGATGTAGCAGATAGTGTGGCATTGTTCTGCTGGAGACCTGTCTCAAGAAGTGGCCACCCTGTCTGCCCTATACAGCTATGGGCCTGTTCGGCAAGATTTACTGAGGGATGGGCTCGCCGCCAATTGTTTTCAACTCCCAACAAGCCGTTTCTACAAGTTAAGAATCATAAAAATATCTCATGCTTTAAGCACCCTACCGAGCTCCATGAACGTCTGCTCTAGGTCCATCAGGTTGTAATGAAATCTATACTAATTTTTAGTATGTGATAAATAGGTGAGAGAGTAGCTTGTCCTCTCTCATCAAAAAACAATTCACTCGCCAAATGCTAGGCAAGAAGGAAGTGAGGATGGCCATCGATGTTGGCCTGCTTAGAAGTGGGGTGGTACACAATCTGATACTGACTACTCGACAAGAGACCCCACTCCCCCGTGCAGCTCTCGCACCGTGTGAGTTGGGACTGACTGAGAAGGGCTAAACTATAACTTTAGAGCCTTATGATCAGCCACCAAGTAAAATTTACTGCCACAAACGTACTGGTGGAATTTAGAGAGTCAATAGACACTGGCGACAGCCCCCTTTCCAGTTTATGAATAGTTACACTAAACTTTGTTGATCTTCGAAGCAAAAGGAGTCAGCCTGTCGCCATAACAAAATTTATGTGACAAAACGCAACCAGTGATGTAAGAAGAAGCATACACAGCCAAGCCTACAGGATGGGCTGGATCATAATGAACAAGGCACCGATCACTAAGGAAAATACACTCCTGGAAATGGAAAAAAGAACACATTGACACCGGTGTGTCAGACCCACCATACTTGCTCCGGACACTGCGAGAGGGCTGTACAAGCAATGATCACACGCACAGCACAGCGGACACACCAGGAACCGCGGTGTTGGCCGTCGAATGGCGCTAGCTGCGCAGCATTTGTGCACCGCCGCCGTCAGTGTCAGCAAGTTTGCCGTGGCATACGGAGCTCCATCGCAGTCTTTAACACTAGTAGCATGCCGCGACAGCGTGGACGTGAACCGTATGTGCAGTTGACGGACTTTGAGCGAGGGCGTATAGTGGGCATGCGGGAGGCCGGGTGGACGTACCGCCGAATCGCTCAACACGTGGGGCGTGAGGTCTCCACACTACATCGATGTTGTCGCCAGTGGTCGGCGGAAGGTGCACGTGCCCGTCGACCTGGGACCGGACCGCAGCGACGCACGGATGCACGCCAAGACCGTAGGATCCTACGCAGTGCCGTAGGGGACCGCACCGCCACTTCCCAGCAAATTAGGGACACTGTTGCTCCTGGGGTATCGGCGAGGACCATTCGCAACCGTCTCCATGAAGCTGGGCTACGGTCCCGCACACCGTTAGGCCGTCTTCTGCTCACGCCCCAACATCGTGCAGCCCGCCTCCAGTGGTGTCGCGACAGGCGTGAATGGAGGGACGAATGGAGACGTGTCGTCTTCAGTGATGAGAGTCGCTTCTGCCTTGGTGCCAATGATGGTCGTATGCGTGTTTGGCGCCGTGCAGGTGAGCGACACAATCAGGACTGCATACGACCGAGGCACACAGGGCCAACACCCGGCATCATGGTGTAGGAAGCGATCTCCTACACTGGCCGTACACCACTGGTGATCGTCGAGGGGACACTGAATAGTGCACGGTACATCCAAACCGTCATCGAACCCATCGTTCTACCATTCCTAGACCGGCAAGGGAACTTGCTGTTCCAACAGGACAATGCACGTCCGCATGTATCTCGTGCCACCCAACGTGCTCTAGAAGGTGTAAGTCAACTACCCTGGCCAGCAAGATCTCCGGATCTGTCCCCCATTGAGCATGTTTGGGACTGGATGAAGCGTCGTCTCACGCGGTCTGCACGTCCAGCACGAACGCTGGTCCAACTGAGGCGCCAGGTGGAAATGGCATGGCAAGCCGTTCCACAGGACTACATCCAGCATCTCTACAATCGTCTCCATGGGAGAATAGCAGCCTGCATTGCTGCGAAAGGTGGATATACACTGTACTAGTGCCGACATTGTGCATGCTCTGTTGCCTGTGTCTATGTGCCTGTGGTTCTGTCAGTGTGATCATGTGATGTATCTGACCCCAGGAATGTGTCAATAAAGTTTCCCCTTCCTGGGACAATGAATTCACGGTGTTCTTATTTCAATTTCCAGGAGTGTATGTTTCAACCTTCGGAAAGCAGACTGACATTCTTGCGACCAAACAAAAGGAACGTGCTTCCTGCACGGGAGATACAATAAGGCAGCAGTATGATTGGCGTTAGGAATAAATTTCATATTAAAATAATCGTTCATACAGGACAATCGCACAAACATACTGTCATTTGACCTTCAGACAGGCTCTTGTATGGACGACGTAGTAACAAGCATTCCTGCTTAAGAGAAACAAGGAAGAGATTTGAAAGCAAACAAAGCAGCATGTGCGCATGGAATTCCAATTCGGTTTTGCAACTAGTTATCTACGGCATTTTTCCTTGCTTATGCTGCATTTATCGTGAATCTCTCGCCCAGCACTAATTCCCAAGTCACTGGGAAAAATCTCACGTGCTCCAGTACATAGGAAGGGTAAAAGGAGGAACCTGTGTGCTCCCTGCCGCCGTTGGATAAGCAGCTGAGCAGCAAGTCGTATACTCCTAGCTCACTCATTTGTTACATAGTTTAATTCTTAATTTCTTTGCGTGTTTTTGGTACTTGCATTGTTTAATTCATAAATTTCGGGCGTATTATAGTATTTGAGAGTGTAGCATCGCGTCTTAGTACCTGAATAGTGTAATTTCGCTTAGTCTCCTTCCGCCGCCGAGCAGTGTCAGCAGTGCGCAAGTAGCAGCATTACTGCATTTACTAGCCAATCTTGTATTTTAATAACCGTTTAAATTTTGTCGATTTGTTTGCGCTCTCTGTAGATTAGTTCAGAAGTTCTTTGTAAAACAGTTTTCAGCATGGATAGGGACTGCAACTGCTGTGTTCGGATGCAGGCTGAGTTGGCATCCCTTCGCTCCCAGCTTCAGGCAGTGTTGGCTTCGGTCACACAGCTTGAGGCTGTTACCAATGGGCATCACTGTGGGGGTCCGGATGGGGGTTTGTCGGGGACGGCCAGCTCGTCCCACGCATCCCCTGATCGGACTACGACTGTGGTTGCCTGGGATACTGCCCGCATTGAGGCTGATCCCTCACCTGTGGTAGAGTGGGAGGTCGTTTCAAGGTGTGGCAGGGGGCGAAAGACATTCCGGAGGGCTGAACGGAAAGCCTCTCCAGTTTGTCTGACGAACCGGTTTCAGGCTCTGTCTCAGGCTGATACTGATCTTCGGCTGACATGGCTGCTTGTCCTGTTCCAGAGGTTGCCCCTCAGTCTGCAAGATCCGGGCAGTTGCAGAGGGTGGGCTTACTGGTAGTTGGGAGCTCCAACGTCAGGCGCGTAATGGGGCCCCTTAGGGAAATGGCAGCAAGAGAGGGGAAGAAAACCAATGTGCACTCCGTGTGCATATAGGGGGGAGTCATTCCAGATGTGGAAAGGGTCCTTCCGGATGCCATGAAGGGTACAGGGTGCACCCATCTGCAGGTGGTCGCTCATGTCGGCACCAATGATGTGTGTCGCTATGGATCGGAGGAAATCCTCTCTGGCTTCCGGCGGCTATCTGATTTGGTGAAGACTGCCAGTCTCGCTAGCGGGATGAAAGCAGACTCACCATCTGCAGCATCGTCGACAGGACTGACTGCGGACCTTTGGTACAGAGCCGAGTGGAGGGTCTGAATCAGAGGCTGAGACGGTTCTGCGACCATGTGGGCTGCAGATTCCTCGACTTGCGCCATAGGGTGGTGGGGTTTCGGGTTCCGCTGGATAGGTCAGGAGTCCACTACACGCAACAAGCGGCTACACGGGTAGCAGGGGTTGTGTGGCGTGGGCTGGGCGGTTTTTTAGGTTAGATGGCCTTGGGCAAGTACAGAAAGGGCAACAGCCTCAACGGGTGCGGGGCAAAGTCAGGACATGCGGGGACCAAGCAGCAATCGGTATTGTAATTGTCAACTGTCGAAGCTGCGTTGGTAAAGTACCGGAACTTCAAGCGCTGATAGAAAGCACCGAAGCTGAAATCGTTATAGGTACAGAAAGTTGGCTTAAGCCAGAGATAAATTCTGCCGAAATTTTTACAAAGGTACAGATGGTGTTTAGAAAGGATAGATTGCATGCAACCGGTGGTGGAGTGTTCGTCGCTGTTAGTAGTAGTTTATCCTGTAGTGAAGTAGAAGTGGATAGTTCCTGTGAATTATTATGGGTGGAGGTTACACTAAACAACCGAACTAGGTTAATAATTGGCTCCTTTTACCGACCTCCCGACTCAGCAGCATTAGTGGCAAAACCACTGAGAGAAAATTTGGAATACGTTACACATAAATTTTCTCAGCATGTTATAGTCTTAGGTGGAGATTCAATTTACCAGATATAGACTGGGACACTCAGATGTTTAGGACGGGTGGTAGGGACAGAGCATCGAGTGACATTATACTGAGTGCACTATCCGAAAATTACCTCGAGCAATTAAACAGAGAACCGACTCGTGGAGATAACATCTTGGACCTACTGATAACAAACAGACCCGAACTTTTCGACTCTGTATGTACAGAACAGGGAATCAGTGATCATAAGGCCGTTGCAGCATCCCTGAATATGGAAGTTAATAGGAATATAAAAAAAGGGAGGAAGGTTTATCTGTTTAGCAAGAGTAATAGAAGGCAGATTTCAGACTACCTAACAGATCAAATCGAAAATTTCTGTTCCGACACTGACAATGTTGAGTGTTTATGGAAAAAGTTCAAGGCAATCGTAAAATGCGTTTTAGACAGGTACGTGCCGAGTAAAACTGTGAGGGACGGGAAAAACCCACCGTGGTACAACAACAAAGTTAGGAAACTACTGCGAAAGCAAAGAGAGCTCCACTCCAAGTTTAAACGCAGCCAAAACCTCTCAGACAAACAGAAGCTAAACGATGTCAAAGTTAGCGTAAGGAGGGCTATGCGTGAAGCGTTCATTGAATTCGAAAGTAAAATTCTATGTACCGACTTGACAGAAAATCCTAGGAAGTTCTGGTCTTACGTTAAATCAGTAAGTGGCTCGAAACAGCATATGCAGACACTACGGGATGATGGTGGCATTGAAACAGAGGATGACACGCGTAAAGCTGAAATACTAAACACCTTTTTCCAAAGCTGTTTCACAGAGGAAGACCGCACTGCAGTTCCTTCTCTAAATCCTCGCACAAACGAAAAAATGGCTGACATCGAAATAAGTGTCCAAGGAATAGAAAAGCAACTGGAATCACTCAATAGAGGAAAGTCCACTGGACCTGACGGGATACCAATTCGATTCTACACAGAGTACGCGAAAGAACTTGCCCCCCTTCTAACAGCCGTGTACCGCAAGTCTCTAGAGGAACGGAGGGTTCCAAATGATTGGAAAAGAGCACAGATAGTCCCAGTCTTCATGAAGGGTCGTCGAGCAGATGCGCAAAACTATAGACCTATATCTCTTACGTCGATCTCTTGTAGAATTTTAGAACATGTTTTTTGCTCGCGTATCATGTCATTTCTGGAAACCCAGAATCTACTATGTAGGAATCAACATGGATTCCGGAAACAGCGATCGTGTGAGACCCAACTCGCCTTATTTGTTCATGAGACCCAGAAAATATTAGATACAGGCTCCCAGGTAGATGCTATATTTCTTGACTTCCGGAAGGCGTTCGATACAGTTCCGCACTGTCGCCTGATAAACAAAGTAAGAGCCTACGGAATATCAGACCAGCTGTGTGGCTGGATTGAAGAGTTTTTAGCAAACAGAACACAGCATGTTGTTATCAATGGAGAGACGTCTACAGACGTTAAAGTAACCTCTGGCGTGCCACAGGGGAGTGTTATGGGACCATTGATTTTCACAATATATATAAATGACTTAGTAGATAGTGTCGGAAGTTCCATGCGGCTTTTCGCGGATGATGCTGTAGTATACAGAGAAGTTGCAGCATTAGAAAATTGTAGCGAAATGCAGGAAGATCTGCAGCGGATAGGCACTTGGTGCAGGGAGTGGCAACTGACCCTTAACATAGACAAATGTAATGTATTGCGAATACATAGAAAGAAGGATCCTTTATTGTATGATTATATGATAGCGGAACAAACACTGGTAGCAGTTACTTCTGTAAAATATCTGGGAGTATGCGTGCGGAACGATTTGAAGTGGAATGATCATATAAAATTAATTGTTGGTAAGGCGGGTACCAGGTTGAGATTCATTGGGAGAGTGCTTAGAAAATGTAGTCCATCAACAAAGGAGGTGGCTTACAAAACACTCGTTCGACCTATACTTGAGTATTGCTCATCAGTGTGGGATCCGTACCAGGTCGGGTTGACGGAAGAGATTGAGAAGATCCAAAGAAGAGCGGCGCGTTTCGTTACCGGGTTATTTGGTAACCGTGATAGCGTTACGGAGATGTTTAATAAACTCAAGTGGCAGACTCTGCAAGAGAGGCGCTCTGCATCGCGGTGTAACTTGCTCGCCAGGTTTCGAGAGGGTGCGTTTCTGGATGAGGTATCGAATATATTGCTTCCCCCTACTTATACCTCCCGAGGAGATCACGAATGTAAAATTAGAGAGATTAGAGCGCGCACGGAGGCTTTCAGACAGTCGTTCTTCCCGCGAACCATACGCGACTGGAACAGGAAAAGAAGGTAATGACAGTGGCACGTAAAGTGCCCTCCGCCACACACCGTTGGGTAGCTTGCGGAGTATCAATGTAGATGTAGATGTAGATGTAGAACCTACAAAATTATAGACCAATATCCAAAACTCGATTTCCCTTTTTCTCACATGATACATTGAGAACTATGGATGAAGAGCAATAGGCTGATTCCATATTTCCAGATTTCAAGGAAGCGTTTGACACAGTGCCCAATTGCAGGCTGTTAATGAAGGTGGGAGAGTATAGGGAAAAAGTTCACAGATATGTGAGTGGCTTGAAAACGTTTTGAGTAATAGAACCCAGTATGTTGTCCTCGACCGCGAGTGTCCATCAGAGACAAGAGTATCGTCAAGAGCGCCCCAGAGAAGCGTGATGGGACCGCTGTTGTTCTCTGTATACAGGGATAGAGTGGGCAGCAGTTTGCAGTTGTTTGCTGATGATAGTGTGGCGTACAGTAAGGTGTTGAGGTTGAGTGACTGTAGAACATACAAGACGACTTACACTAAACTTCCAATTATTGTGATGAATGGCTGCTAGCTCTAAACGTGGAAAAATATAAGTTAACGTAGTTGAGTAGGAAGGACAAACCTGTAATGTTGGGATACAGCATTGCTAGTGTCCAGCTTGACACAGTCAAGTCGTTTAAATATCTGGGCATAATGTTGTAAAGCGATATGAAATGGAACGAGCATTTGGGATATCTGATAGGGAAGGCGAATGGTCGACTTCGGTTTATTGGGAGAATCTTAGGAAAGAATGTTTCAGCTGTAAAGGAGACCCCATATAGGAAGCTGATGCGACCGGTTGTTGAGTATTGTTTGGGATCCGTACCAGTTCAGATAGAAAGGAGACGTCGAAGCAGTTCACTGGCTAATAGATTTGTTACCGATAAGTGCGAACAACACGTAAGTGATACGGAGATGCTTCGGGAACTCAAATGGGAACACCTGAAGGAAAGGCGACGTTGTTTGCGAAGAACACTATTGAGAAAATTTAGAGGATCGGCATTTGAAGCTGTCTGGGAATGATTCTGCTGCAGACAATATACATAGCGCGCAAGGACCACATAGATAAGATGTGAGAAATTAGGGCTCATATGGAGGCCTTATAGACAGTCGTTTCTCCCTTGCTCTATTTCAGGAAAGGAAATGGCTAGTACTGGTAGAGGGTACCTTTCACCTCGCACACTGCGGTAGCTTGCGGCGTATATACGTAGCGGTAGATGTAGATATAGTACGTGAGCTGGCTTAAAACGGATTGCAATTCCCGCATGTTGCGTGATGGTGGGAAGTTACGGATACCAAGGAAATGACTGCTGCGAGTGAACAACCTGGGTATTAATGACATGTCCTAAGTGCTCAAGTTCAGTCTGAAACAGTACACATTTGTCACTGTTACATTTGAGGCCAGATACAGACAACACTTGAAACAGAGTGCAAATATTGATAATGTGTTCTTCAGGAGTGTGAACTGAGTGGACAATGTCATCTAAATAATTCGAGCAAAAAGGAACTCATGCCGTCAGCTGCTCCAGAAATATTGCGGATGTGGAAGCAGTGCCAAGCGGCAATCTCGAAAATTTTAATAGGCCAAGATGAGTGTTAACGATAAAGACCTCTTGCGACTGCTCATCTAGAGAGATTTGCGAGTAAGCGACGTACAGATTAATTTTGGAACCAAGTTTTCCTAAAATCGGAACACAACCGGAGTCTGCCGGATGGCTTCTTTAGTATAACAAGAGGAGGCAGTAAGGGGTGCTATGACCCAACAGTCTTGCAAAGCAGTGCGTTCTTGAGCTATCTGTTCTCGAAGAGCCTGAGAGATAGGGCGAGCTTAGCAAAACGTTGCTGTGTGTTGCCCTTTACTACAACATGGGTAGCCAAACTACCCTCAGAAAACAAATCCTGAAATTCTGCACGTAACTTAGCAGAATTTTCCCAAGGAACAAAGGAAGAAACAGGAAGTTAATTGTCCTGAATTCTTAACACAAACAAATCAAAAGTGTCTACACCAAAATCATTAATGCAGTCGTGGGACGGAATCGCTATAAAGGTCACTGTGTTCGTCAAATTTCAGAAATTTGCAGAAAGACTATAGGCTGAACTTATCCATTATGGATATTTTAGAACATAATGCTGTATACAGGCGAAGTTTCTCTGTCACAGTGTAAATACATACAGGTTGTGTGAAAGTGTGTGAATTGATGTACCAACTGGCCATCAAAATGGAAGCAGACAGATGGACACTAACAGAAAAAGCCGCCCATACTGTCGCAAACCAGCACCCATCATTATGCTAGAAATAGTGATGTAACTTCCAGAAAGCCATCTGACAATTGACCTGAGAGGGTTCAAAAACCGGTTTATGGAATAATAATACCAATTCAAACGAACGACTGGTTGAAGTTTCATGTATATACAAGGCTGCAGGTGGCTAAGACAGAAATGCCTTGGGCATTATACATTGTTGGCATATGACGCGATGTGTTCAACTTCGGTTTGCCAAGCAGTTCGTAAGTGTTACGGTGGAGCAAAGTCACTGAAGCTTCAGTGTCAGGGTGCAAATAGACTGACTGTGCAGCTACAGACAGAGACACTAACAAATTCTTGTCCTCACGTAGCAGTGCAGGTGAACTGGCAGCCTTGAACCGCTATTACACTGTTGTTTCGCACTAACGACACTGTGGGGCTTTAAAAGCACTTTACACACTGATGTGTGATATGTTTTCCCGGCGTACAGAAATCTTGAAAATTTCTTGGATATTCAGCCGGGTGGGGTTGTCCAAAAGGCGCGATATTTCGGCAAGCCGACTTCTGTTCCAAAATGCTAGAATCATCTACATTGTGGGCGATGGCAAAGCGAATCATTGCATCACTGTAGTATTTGCCACAGTCACAACGGAATCTACACTGTCTAGTAAGGCCTTACGTATCACTCACCCACTAACGATACGTCTGATCTTGTTGCTTATGTAACCTCAAGAACTTTTAATGAGCAGCAGCCACTTGCACCCCGTCCTCGTAATACTTTGTAAGCGCCTGTAAGAGACTATACTTAGCCACTCCCGCAACGACCAAGATATAAGAATTTACTTTATAAGTGATGCACTGCGATGTGCGCGTTGAACTGTGCGAGAAGATCTTTCCAGTCCTCCTTCACTAACAAAATGACGGCACATACGTGGGCGGTGCAAGCGGCGGTGTTGCGGTTGGGTCCAGCATCTTGTGTGAAGTCATCTCTGCCGTCATGAAGTGTTTCATCACTTCAAGCAGTTGCGTCATTTGTTGAGTATGAAACTGAATAAACTGAGTTAAATCAACTGCTAGTGGAACAGCAGGCGATTCCGGGTAAGTATGAAGCAGTGCATCAAAACGAACAGCGAAAACCGAATATAGCATAGAAAGAGCAAAACGGGCTGCAAGAACGTAGAACATAAAGAGCACAAGCAAGGCATACACTTTGTACCCACAAAAGATAACCAACCGAAAACAAAGCCATTCATTAACAGCAGAAACCAGGTAAAAGACTGCAGAACAGGAAGAAAACTACTCGGAGACTGCCAAACACCGGCTCGCAGTGTAAGTCGTCCACGACTTCATCTACAACGGTAAGAAGAAGCGAGCTACAAAGAGGTGCGGCAACTGTCATCGTAGGGAAGCTAGACACGAGCTGAAATAATAAGCGAACAAGTTATCACAACCAAAAGAAAGGTTACTTAACTTGTATTTCTCCGAGAGGACGAAGATGTGTTACAAACAATATGGCAAGAAACGGAGTCCACATTGCACAGTGTTAACCAGGAAGAGGATCGCTGTACGAAGCACGAGTGACGGTGTCGACTCGAAGAGGCTCCAAGAGCTAGTGGGTTGAGTAACTGCCGCCGTGCTATATTGCAGCGTAATCCAGAACCTCCGGAGGCATGGCAGTGGGCGCACACCATTGGGTCCACCATATCCTGCATGACCACTATCGGCGCCAGGCGAAACTTGTTGTTCCGTAGCCACGATGGCTATGGGGTGCTACTGATATGTGATACCATACAACGATATTAATTCAGTAATATGTAAATGTATGTTTCAAAACAGCTACATGGAGAAAACTGCAAAACAGTGAGTCATTCGCCACAAACGTTTGTGTTTATGTTTATAATGCAACGCATTTTTCTCGAGATAATGCCAGTTTATTAAGTCACGGTTGCAAAATACTAACACGAACGGATAAAATGGTAGAAGCCGACCTCGGGGAGGATCGGTTTGTATTCCGTAGAAATGTTGGAACACGTGAGGCAATAGTGACCATACGACTTATCTTAGAATATACACTCCTGGAAATGGAAAAAAGAACACATTGACACCGGTGTGTCAGACCCACCATACTTGCTCCGGACACTGCGAGAGGGCTGTACAAGCAATGATCACACGCACGGCACAGCGGACACACCAGGAACCGCGGTGTTGGCCGTCGAATGGCGCTAGCTGCGCAGCATTTGTGCACCGCCGCCGTCAGTGTCAGCCAGTTTGCCGTGGCATACGGAGCTCCATCGCAGTCTTTAACACTGGTAGCATGCCGCGACAGCGTGGACGTGAACCGTATGTGCAGTTGACGGACTTTGAGCGAGGGCGTATAGTGGGCATGCGGGAGGCCGGGTGGACGTACCGCCGAATTGCTCAACACGTGGGGCGTGAGGTCTCCACAGTACATCGATGTTGTCGCCAGTGGTCGGCGGAAGTTGCACGTGCCCGTCGACCTGGGAGCGGACCGCAGCGACGCACGGATGCACGCCAAGACCGTAGGATCCTACGCAGTGCCGTAGGGGACCGCACAGCCACTTCCCAGCAAATTAGGGACACTGTTGCTCCTGGGGTATCGGCGAGGACCATTCGCAACCGTCTCCATGAAGCTGGGCTACGGTCTCGCACACCGTTAGGCCGTCTTCCGCTCACGCCCCAACATCGTGCAGCCCGCCTCCAGTGGTGTCGCGACAGGCGTGAATGGAGGGACGAATGGAGACGTGTCGTCTTCAGTGATGAGAGTCGCTTCTGCCTTGGTGCCAATGATGGTCGTATGCGTGTTTGGCGCCGTGCAGGTGAGCGCCACAATCAGGACTGCATACGACCGAGGCACACAGGGCCAACACCCGGCATCATGGTGTGGGGAGCGATCTCCTACACTGGCCGTACACCACTGGTGATCGTCGAGGGGACACTGAATAGTGCACGGTACATCCAAACCGTCATCGAACCCATCGTTCTACCATTCCTAGACCGGCAAGGGAACTTGCTGTTCCAACAGGACAATGCACGTCCGCATGTATCCCGTGCCACCCAACGTGCTCTAGAAAGTGTAAGTCAACTACCCTGGCCAGCAAGATCTCCGGATCTGTCCCCCATTGAGCATGTTTGGGACTGGATGAAGCGTCGTCTCACGCGGTCTGCACGTCCAGCACGAACGCTGGTCCAACTGAGGCGCCAGGTGGAAATAGCATGGCAAGCCGTTCCACAGGACTACATCCAGCATCTCTACGATCGTCTCCATGGGAGAATAGCAGCCTGCATTGCTGCGAAAGGTGGATATACACTGTACTAGTGCCGACATTGTGCATGCTCTGTTGCCTGTGTCTATGTGCCTGTGGTTCTGTCAGTGTGATCATGTGATGTATCTGACCCCAGGAATGTGTCAATAAAGTTTCCCCTTCCTGGGACAATGAATTCACGGTGTTCCTATTTCAATTTCCAGGAGTGTAGATTAAGTAGAGGCATACATACGTTTCTAGCATTTTTAGTCTTAGAAAAGTCTTTTGACAATGCTGACTGGGATACTCTTGAAACGTCCCCTTCTGAATATTAATTACTGACTGTGCTTAAACTGATACACAATATTTTTAGCGCAACGCAATCTGACTTTCAAAAATCCATACAAAAGAATGGCCCTGACTAACATTAACCTCTGCGTTTCACAAATCACTTACCTCACAAAAATCTTGGTTACTCGAACTACTGCAATACAGCGAGCACCACTACTGCCAGCTAAATAAAAGATTCAAAGATTCAAAAGATTCAGCTAAATAAAAGATTCAAAAGATCAATAAAAGATTATGGAAGGCACTAACTACTGATAGGGACAGTTAGCAAATGAAAGATATTAATAGAGAACAAACAATGTATTTACCTTAATAGTCATAATATATATAGCGGTTCATGACAAATTACAAAACTCCGCCATCTCTCTCCCCACATCCACCACTGCTGGCGGCTCACCTCCAACTGCGCAACGCTACGCGCTGTTCACATCCAGCTGCCGCTGCCCAACACTACAATGGCAGACAACAATGCAAACTACCCACAGACTGCACACAGCACAGCCAGCGATTTTTCACATAGAGCGCTAGGTGGCGTTACCAATAAGAAAACATAAACAGCCTACTTACACTCTCTATTTACAATTTGTACAGAAAGCAGATGGCAGTTACACGAATCGAGGGGCGTGAAAGAGAAGCAGTGGCTGGTAAGGGAGTGAGACAAGGTTGTACCCTATCCCCGATGTTCTTCAATCTGTATATTGAGCACGCAAAGGTACCAAAAAGAGTTGGAGTAGGAATTAAAATTCATGGACAAGAAATAAAAACTTTGTGGTTTTCCTATGACATTCTAATTCTGTCAGAGACAGCAATGGATCTGGAAGAGCAGTTGAACTGAATGGACAGTGTCTTGAAAGGGGGATAAAAGATGAACATCAACAAAAGCAAAACGAGGATACTGGAATGTAGTCGAGTTAAATCAGGTGATGATGTGGAAATTAGATTAGGAAATGAGACGGTTAAAGTAGTAAATGAGACCAAAATAACTGATGATGGTCGAACTAGGAAGGATATAAAATGTAGACTGGCAATGGCAAGAAAAGCGTTTCTGTCGAGTCAGCCATGTATGAAAGTGAAACATGGACGATAAATAGTTTCGAAAGGAAGAGAATAAAAGCTTTCGAAACGTGGTGCTACAGAAGGATGCTGAAGATTTTTTGGTTAGATCACGTGACTAATGAGGACGTACGGAATAGAATTGGGGAGAAGAGAAATTTATGGAATAACTTGACTAAAAGAAGGGATCTGTTGGTAGGATATGTTCTGAGGCATCAAGGGATCACCAGTTTAGTACTGGAGGGCAGAGTGGAGGGTAAAAATCGTAGAGGGAGACCAAGAGACGAATACACTTAGCAGATTCAGAAGGATGTAGGTTGCAGTAGGTACTTGGAGATGAAAAAGCTTGCTACCGATAGAGTAGCATGGAGAGCTGCATCAATCTAGTCTTTGGACTGAAGATCACAACAACAACAATACCGCCTTGGAGCCCTGCTCTGTTATTTGTCTATTACAGCCAACGGCAGAAGTATAACGCACAAAAGCTACGTATTTTTTCCTGTAGAATCCGATTCTATAACAAAAATTGGATGTTCCTATTTAAGATGTTCATCCCATCACCTTGGGGTTGTTAGAATTGGTAATGCCGCTTACCATGTTTACAAATAATGAACAGGTATTTTTGTTTCTTAATCTGATGCATGGTTTGTGAGACGTGTTGTTGTTTCAAGTTTAAATCGCACCCTGTATATTTATCTTATCAGAATGGCGCCAAGTGCACAACTGACGCATGAAGGTAGGATACGTACAAAAACAGTCAGCAAACTGTAGAAACGACAAGTGGGCATACAAGTGAGGTTTGGACCACCTCAGATGATGACTGAGGTATGCGTATGTCGATTAAGCAGAAGTATCTACTGGTCAACCGTTTACTACGCGAGGATGTGTGCAACGGAACCGGCCTCTGACGTGCAGAGAATGGTCTCAGTTTGTGAGAAAGTATATAAATACGTAAAAGAATACACTCCTGAAAAAAAGTGTCTGTTACTCCCAATGGTAACTGCATACTGAGTCGCGCGCTCCAGCCGAAACTCCACCATCCGCGACCTACCCCAAAGTAGATGACGTCACAGCCCTGCCTGTGTGAAGCTATCGCACTCTGTGACCATTCTCTCTCTCTCTCTCTCTCTGTCTCTTTCTGTCTCTCTCCACTTGGCGGATCAGCGGCCCTGACCTGCCGTATAGTTCTGTGCAGTTAGAAGCAATATGTTACCCGTGTTGCACTTGTGTGGAAATTTGTGTCTTTATAGTTTACAAGCGAATAACTGAAACAATAGGCAGACGCCGGTCCAGAGTGGGTGGAGCATTGTACCTAACGGATAGAATACCTAATAACATACGATGTTCTTTGGTCAGTACTGCTTTCTTGTTGACTGATTTTGGAATCACTTGTAGAAATATGCACTAAAGACGGCCATAATGAATTTCTGCCGTTTTCTGCCGTTTTTGTGGTTGCTAGACATGAGGTATTTGCGTTGAGCAACGCCGGTCCAGAGTGGGTGGAGCATTGTACCTAACGGATAGAATTCCTAATAACATACGATGTTCTTTGGTCAGTACTTCTTTCTTGTTGACTGATTTTGGAATCACTTGTAGAAATATGCACTAAAGACGGCCATAATGAATTTCTGCCATTTTCTGCCGTTTTTGTGGTTGCTAGACATGAGGTATTTGCGTTGAGCAGCGTATGTAAAAGTTTTTTGTTGTGCGTATTTAAGTACTGTATAATATATTAAAGCTACTTTGAATATATAGTTAATTCATCAAGCGTAGAATTTCATGTTGAGTAAAGTTCTGTATACCTTTAGAATTATTTATTTTGGATGGACAAGAACTAAACCGACAAAGTTTCAGGGGTGGCAGCGTGTATCAAAACAAGACAAAAGGTCTCGTTAACATGGGCTCTATAACGCACACTTTAAGACGTAAGAGCACTTGTCTAGTAGCGAAGAATTACAAGTGCTCGTAGCTCTTAAGCAATGCACTTAAGAGCCCTTACTTACTGAACTATTTTTTCTTGTTTTTGGGCTTAGTACCACCTCTGAAAGTTTGTCGATGGAGCTCTTGTTCAGCCTCTATATCACGTAGACGTAATGAATGCAGGTAAAATGAGTTACAAGAGAGCTGTAGGTGGTGATTTCTTCACTGTCACAGCCATATCGCTGCATTAAAACAGCTTCCTCGAGTGAATTACATTGAAGGAACGGATCCCATGAAAAAAAAAAGAAAAAAAAGAAACTGGAAATTTGTGGTAAGTTCCTATGGGACCAAACTGCTGAGGTCGTCGGTCCCTACTTGATCTAACTTAAACTAACTTACCCTAAGGACAACACACACACCCATGCCCGAGGGAGGACTCGAACCTCCGACGGGGGCAGCCGCGCGGACACTGGCTACGCGCCTAAGACCGCGCGGCTACACCATGCGGCCATGTAAAACATACGGTGAAAATACTATAACAACAGTATTTTTAAAAGTCTTTTGAATTTTCTGACATATTGAAGAAAAAATTGTCTAAATGTGTAAAATATTCAAACATGTAGAAAAATATCTGAATTCAAACGTACTTAAAGCAGTGTCATACTATCGCACTAAGTCGCCCTCAACATTCGTTGTCAAAAATCAAACCCCTGAAGAGGGTGAACAGCGCTATGCCAATCTACCGATTATGACATTAAAGAAATCACCAATTACAGATGTCATACTGTTCTTTTACTCCCATTCATTATGAAGTTTAACGGTTATGGCAGTGGAAGTTACAAATGTCTGTGCGAACACGTGGATAGTTAAACAATACTTTGTCGGTCACGAAACACCTTGTACCTTGACAGGTGAAACACTCAAGGTTGTTTAGGATAGTGCTATTCACCGAGTGGGAGTCTAATAAGTGAGTTACATTGACCGTCTCATAAGGATAAGGGGCTGATTGGCTAATACTGCTGTGGGAGTTGTTTCGTATTAGTGTTTCAGCTGCTGGATAATGAATTAGCGCAGTGAATAATGCTCTGTTGCAATAATACTCACTACGGTGTTCCGGTGTAATTAATTCTTGATTTTACATGAATGTCAGGCAGTTACTCCATTCGCTTTGCAATTTCATGATAATTGCACTTATCACAGGCCACTCTTTGATATCTTCACACGCTGTTGCATTAATTTTCACAAACACATAACAATCCTCACCACAAACCAGTTGTGGGTGGAACGCGTAATCACTGTACGATGTAGGTGCCCCACTAAAAATGCTTCACAATAATCTCTTTTACCGCGATTGATAAATTGCTGATTGTCAGGCCGTGAGGTCGGGACGTGCTCAGTCGACGTTACATATTACAGGCGGCCTTCCGCAGTTACACCACGTAAGAGCTCTCTTAGCGACTTCTGCCCCTGCACACTGCCTGCACTCCACTAACTACTGGCGTATCACCTGGACCAGTGTGAAGCAGAACTACATTTATGCTTACGTAAGGGGCTCCGGACTTACAAAATGAAGATTTCTTATCATGGAACATGCTATACTTGAACTGAGTTTATGTAAGAGCAGATGCAGAGCAAAATTGCGAAAAAGAAAAGATTTTTTTGCGTAATCTATTAGACTGATTTTATAAGAATAACATCGCACAGTTCCAAAATCAGAATAAGGCTAGAATTATGTTTTAGGAAGGTCTGTTTTGGCGTCTGCACCTGCCACGCAACCTCTTTCTGTGCTGAGATACACACCTTCGCTAGGCTAAAAATGTTTCGGGCGTTACTCATTTACACAATCCAAACCAACTGCGGAGAGCTCATAAGGCTGAGAGAAAGATTGTCTTTGTTTGTTCCTTTGTTCACGGCGTGGTTTTCTTGAATAGTACGTGATACAAACTTATTTCAGTTTTTAGTTTTGCATATAACAACCTGTTTTTCTGGAAATGGGTCGTAACAGTGGAGGTATATTCAAAATAGTGGGGAAATGTCGAATTTCAAGTGTAAAAAGCACAGCAAATTTAAACACCTGTATTACAGATGCTGCTTCTAAGTGAGCAGAGCAATTTTCGGTGAAGTCACTGACTTCATCGCAGAAGAAAATTGGAGAAGGAATTGATGATGCTGTGTACACCCACAAACGTTGTTTGACACTTGCTGTTTTAGATGTTATAAAACAAACTTTCAGGTAGATGGCCAATCGTGAACTGCTGAAAAGGCGTGTACATAGGAAAACACAGCTACAATCACCTTATATGGATATGTTGACCAAAAACAGTATTTGCATCCTCAGTTCTTGTGAAGATAGCTGCATGTGATGCCCGTCTAGTGTTCAAAAGTGTGTGAATTCCTATCAGATCAAACTGCTGAAGTCATTGGTCCGTAGACTTACACACAACTTAAACTAACTTATGCTAAGAACAGCACACACACACACACACACACACACACACACACACACACACACACACACACACACATGCCCGAGGGAGGATTCGAACCTCCGGCGGAAGAGGCCGTGCAATCAGTGACATGGCGTTTCTAGCCAGGCGGTCATTCCGCGCGGATGTCTAGTGTTCAGTAGTGGAAATGTAGGTAGGATTAAGTGCGTGCAGAGACTAGGCTTACACCCAGGTGCATTTGCACTGAAGACACTCTGAAGTATCGATGATGCGCGGTTCTAGGCGCTTCAGTCTGGAACCGCGCGACCGCTACGATCGCAGTTTCGAATCCTGCCTCGGGCATGGATGTGTGTGCTGTCCTTAGGTTAGTTAGATTTAAGTAGTTCTAAGTTCTAGGGGACTGATGACCTTAGATGTTAAGTCCCATAATGCTCAGAGCCATTTTTTTTCTTTTTTTTCTTTTTTTTTTTTTTAATGATGCGCGATTGGACAAAGCTCAGGCAGGAGAGGAAAAAATGAAAAGTTGGCTATGCAATAGAGCCAGCGAAGGTGAGGAAGAGAATAAAGACTATGGAAAAGGACAGCATTAGTCACTAGAGGTACAGCAATATTGTCGAAAATTGAAATAAAAACTGCAAATGCGAATTGCTGTAAACGGACTTCTTTGAGCTGTAATGTACCGTTTCTCAGGAACTATAAAAGTTTACATCCTGAAATTTGCTGGTAGCTCTTAAGAATTACTTATTAACAAAAAAAAAAAAAAAAATGGTTCAAATGGCTCTGAGCACTATGCGACTTAACTTCTGAGGTCATCAGTCGCCTAGAACTTAGAACTAATTAAACCTAACTAACCTAAGGACATCACACACATCCATGCCCGAGGCAGGATTCGAACCTGCGACCGTAGCTGTCCCGCGGTTCCGGACTGAGCGCCTAGAACCGCTAGACCACCGCGGCCGGCACTTATTAACAATCGTGTGCAGCACTAACTATCAAATTCCACTTTCATTGCTTGATTAGTTTACGAGCAAAGGTACATTAGAGAAACAAAGGTAATTTAAACTTCAGATTCATCTAAAATGCATGTCGATGCGCAGTTTCAAATAAAAATGGCACAGAATATCAAGCGCTATGCTGTTCAAAGTAGCCTCAAGTTTTACTATTTTATCTCCAATGTTTTATGAGATGGCTGGCTCTGAGCTCTATGGGACTTAACATCTGTGGTCATCAGTCCCCTAGAACTTAGAACTACTTAAACCTAACTAACCTAAGGACATCACAAACATCCATGCCCGAGGCAGGATTCGAACCTATGACCGTAGCAGTCGCGCGGTTCCGGACTGAGCGCCTAGAACCGCTAGACCACCGCGGCCAGCTTTTATGAGATATATCTGTTTACGTAGAAGAATAAGGAAACTACTGTAGCACATAAAAAGTGAACCCATCATTTAAAAGTGGAATAAATAACTGTAGTACAGGCTTCAGGAAAAAGTGTGAAAAGTGCTCCAATGTGCGACACTTACCCCTATAGACCTGAAGAATTTTAGAGTGAGCAGTTGGATGTTCTAAAATGGAGTGCCATCTCTGTCTCTCAGGGCGCCTGAACTAACGCTAAAAATAGTGTTAATGCATCACCAGCTATTCAGCACACATTCGTAGAGATTTCTCTGGCCATTGCAGGAGCCCTACGAATTGGACAATTTTCGCCAAAGCCGGCGAGATATTTTTTTCTTTTTTCTCCATTCATGAAATGCACTGCGGCGGGCCAGCTTGTTCTTCGATCTTTATTCCCTTGTTCAGCAATGGCGCTGGCTGCGGGAGAACAGTGTGGGCGTGGGGTGGTGGTGGTGGGGGGTTGAGTGGGGCAAGGTTGTTGGCGGAGTCATAAATTGTAGAACAGTTGGAGGCCCGAGGCACTACCAACAAGTAGTTCGCCCTTTTTTTTGCGCCGTCTGTCGCACGGCCCCGGCGTAATGGAGCGAGAGGGGCGTATCCACAGGCCGGCAAATGCGGTGCCGATTAACTTTGCAGCGGGCAGCGCGGGGCATACGGAACCAGAGCCACCGGCTGCCGCACCGACTCAACTTTACGGGACCTCCCATTTGGGTGGCGGTGCTCTGAAAGAGAAAAGAAGAGGGGGACTGATGGTGGGGAGGCTGGGCGAAGGCTGTGGCGTGGGCGTAGGGGGCGGAAAGGAGGGACAGCGAGAGGCGGGACGGAAAAATTCAACTTTAGAAGAAAGAAATATATACGTGTGAGTGTGTGGGTGGCGGCACGTTGCGGAGCGAGCTGCCGCGCCAGTTGCGGGGGTTAAGTAATGCTCTCACGGCGCCGGCCATTATCGGCGTGAGTTATGGTGGACGCAGTCGGCGTTTCGAGGGCCATTACAAGGCGAGGAACAGTCGTCGTGCAGACGCCAGGCCCTCCCTCTTTCGCAGGCCCTCTGACACCCTTCCTGCACAACGCCTTGACACCCGCGCCGCAATCGCGAAACCGCCGGCGCCGATTCGGACCGGCTGTCTAAACTCGATAATCTCCTACCTCGCGTCAAGTGAGAAACTTGCTGGAAAGGAAGTTTCTGTATCACTCTGCTCTCTGGCCACTTCGCCTTTCGTCACTTGAGCACAATGGCACACTTGCACTTGCCGTTTTTTTCTGCCATTTTTATAACAGCCCTCTTTTACCCCCATCCCATCCCCAACACCCTCCCGCCAACGTGTTTCTCTCTGCGTATACCTGCTCCGTACCATGCCATAAGAATTGTCACCACTCTTCCTCTGTTATGACATATCCTCTTTGTGATATTACACTACTGGCCATTAAAATTGCTGCACCACTAAGATGACTTGCTACAGACGTGAAATTTAAGCGACAGGAAGAAGTAGCTGTGATATGCATATGATTAGCTTTTCAGAGCATTCACACAAGGTTGGCGCCGGTGTCGACACCTACAACGTGCTGATATGAGGAAAGTTTCCAACCGATTTCTCATACACAAACAGCAGTTGACCGGCGTTGCCTGGTGAAACGTTGTTGTGAGGCCTCGTGTAAGGAGGAGAAATGCTTACCATCACGTTTCCGACTTTGATAAAGGTCGGATTGTAGCCTATCGCGATTGCGGTTTATCGTATCGCGACATTGCTGCTCGCGTTGGTCGAGATCCAATGACTGTTAGCAGAATATGGAATCGGTGGGTTCAGGAGGGTAATACGGAACGCCGTGCTGGACCGTAACTGCCTCGTATCGCTAGCAGTCGAGATGACAGCCATCTTATCCGCATGGCTGTAACGCATCGTGCAGCCACGTCTCGATCCCTGAGTCAACAGATGGGGACGTTTGCAAGACAACAACCATCTGCATACACAATTCGACGACGTTTGCAGCAGCATGGACTATCATCTCGGAGACCATGGCTGCGGTTACCCTTGACGCTATTACAGACAGGAGCGCCTGCGATGGTGTACTCAACGATGAACCTGGGTGCACGAATGGCAAAACGTAATTTTTTGGATCAATCCAGATTCTATTTACAGCATCATGATGGTCGCATCCTTGTTTGGCGATATCGCGGTGAACACACATTGGAAGCGTTTATGCGTCATCGCCATACTGGCGTATCACCCGGCGTGATGGTGTGGGGTGCCATTGGTTACACGTCTCGGTCACCTCTTGTTCGCATTGACGGCACTTTGAACGCTACATTTCAGATGTGTTACGACCCGTGGCTCTACCTTTCATTCGATCCCTGCGAAACCCTACATTCCAGCAGGATTATGCACGACCGCATGTTGCAGGTATATATATATAGTATAATATATTTGTCCAATGAATACCCGTTTATCATCTGCATTTCTTCTTGGTGTAGCAATTTTAATGGCCAGTAGTATAATTGTGCATCGGCTCACACGATAGGACTTTCTTTAGTTCTTCCTCTACTTTTTGTAAGACATGTGTTACCTAATTATTACTTTCGGAAGGCTACGCTCTCATTTTATTTGCAGTTGGCTATCTCCATACAGAAACCAACCACATACACAAAGCAATCAAGCAAGCGTTTTGCCGTCCTCTGCAAGCGATTAGAACTGAAGGAACCTTAGTATGTGGCACAGTGGGTAGGACTGTTGCATCGTCCAAAGATCCCGGTGCCATACCAGAGTCGGCAACTCTCATCGATACTGCATCGACGAATGGGAGGCGGTGGCGAAGCCAAATCATCTTTCTGAGCTCCACAGCGCTACCTCACGGAGGCCGATATATCAGCGAAAGCTGAGCCCCAGTTCATGACCTTTGATAAGCAGACACCATCAATTAGTTAGGAGACAAGAGTGACTCACTTTCCTGATGGAACTGCGCTTTTGAACACGGAGAACTTTCTAAATTTGCGGTACAAGTGGCTTTAATATTCAAAGACAATTCTAGATGTTAGGCATATCCTACATCTTGATCTTCATCATTACTCTGCAAACCACAATCAAGAGCCATCGAACCACCTAGAGATACTACTTCTGTACAGTTCAGTACAGTTCTGTACAGAGCACTGGAAAAATGATGACTTAAATGTTATTGTGCGAGTTCCGATTTCTCTTGTCTTATTGTTACGATAATTTCTCCCTACGTAGATGGTGGCCGACCAAATACTTTCACACTCTGAGGAAAAAGTTGGTGATTGGAATTTCATGACAAGGCCCTACCACAGTGAAAAACGCCTTTGTTGCAGTGAATGCCACCCAACTCACGTGTCACAACAGTGGCACTCTCTCCTGTATTTCGCGATAATACAAAACAAGTTGCTCTTGTTTGAACTTTTTCGATGTCCTCCGTCAATCCTATCTCATGTGGATCCCTAAATGCCAAGCAGTACTCCGGGAGAGGGAAGAAAAACGAAGTGTAAGCAGTCTCACTAGTAAATCTGTTGCATCCCCTAAGTGTTATGATAATAAATTGCCGTCTTTGGTTTGCTTTCCCCTCAGCATTATCTGTGTGATCGTTCCAGCTGAAGTCATTTTAATTACACTTCCGAGGTACTTAATTAACTTTACAGGCCTTAGATCTGTGTGATTTATCGTGTAACTTAAAATGTAGCGGATTCCTTTTACTGTTCATATGAATGGCTTCGCACTTTTCAGAGTCAACTACCCCCTTTAGCATCATGTTTGTTGTCTAAATTATTTTGCAATTCGTTTTGATCATCTGATCACTATACATAACGGTAAATGACAACATCATCTGCGACAATCTTACAGGGCTGCTGAGATTATCTCCTAAGTCGTTTATGAGGATCAGGAACAACAGAGGGACTATAATACATCCTTTGGGAACGCAAGATATTACTTCTGTTTTACTCGATGACTTTCCGTCAGTTTCTACGAACTGTGACCTTTCGGGAGGAAAAAATCACACAACCAGTCATACAACTGAGACGATTCCTGTGGTTGTAAATTGTATAAAGTTAAGTAAATCTTTTTATCATTCTTATAATATACAGACCTAATACTTCATATGTTGTAGTTCCGATCAGCCATACAGCAATAAAAGAATGGACAGATATGACTGTAAGTTGCAGTTTCATCAGAACCTCCACCATGCTCTTCACAGTGGTTTCCAGAGTTTGTATAGAGATGGAGATGTTGCTACAATAAATGATCGTATGGCACCGATGGCTGGGAGTCGCCACCTGGTGAAGTTCGACCGCCGAGATGCAAGCGTTTCCAGTGGACGCCACACTGGGCAACTTGCACGTCGGTGGTGACGAGGACAACACAACATACACTCCGCGATCGGAGAAAAATCTCCGACCCAGCCGGGAATCAAAGCTGAGCCCGCTGCACAGCAGTGTGATGCGCTGATCTCTGAGCTAATTCACTGTACGCACAGTTACACATTCATGGCGTGGGATATTTGAGGAGCAGTTCTCTCCACAACGGCAGTGACAGAGTGACAAGGAGACAATCACAAATCAAGTTTCGGGATAGGCGGCAATGGTCGCAGCGCGGAACTCAAACAAGCTCGATATTTTCGTCTAGCCAGGATAGTGGCGAGTAGAGGAGCCAACAACGATGCTGCGAGTTGAATGTGCAGGTGAGGCTCGGAGCGCTTCTTTCACTGTCGCTGAGTCGTGCCGGGGGCTGTGCGAACGGCGAGGTTGCAGCATAGATGCACTCGAACTCAGCAGTGCACTTAATTATTTGGAAGACACAGATCCATTGACACACATTTATGTAATTCCTTGAAGCATTTATTAACGATTCTGCCAACAGTTACAGTACTTACATTAGGCGACTAATTTCTAAAATTACAGGTTCATCCTCAAGCCTGGCCTACTTGAGGCTCGCACACAGTGTCTGATCTTGACAACAGACGTCGAACTGGCAACAGATGCTTTATAAATGTTTGCAGCACGAATGTCACAATCCACACGTGCCTCTTAGCAAGCCAATATCAAACTGACAGTTTGATTTTGACTTGTTAAGAGCCGTGTATGGATTGTGGAATTCATGCTGCAGACATTTGTAAGGCATGTGTTGCCACGTTGACTTTTATTAGAATGGAGAAACAACTCCTAGTTGCAAATTTTTATTTTTTATTCATTCGATGACTAGTTTCGGGCCGATACCCGTTTTCAGATTATCATAACAAAGTGTAAAATGACGTTACAGTGCATACAGGTAACTCCGAGGTATCCCTATGCACTGTAAATGATCTTAAAAAATTCTGACATCTTCGGAAATGTCATTTTCGACTATGTTGTGATGATTTGAAAATGGGTCTCGGCCCGAAACTAGTCATCGAATGAATAAAAAGGACAAATTTACAACTTGGACTTGTTGGATTAAAAGAAGTTGCTGACCCAAGCTACTCCAGCATGCTGGACTTTGATGTTTGTTGTTAAGGTCAGACGTAGTGTGCCAGCCCTGAAAATAAACCTGTAAGGGTTCGAAACTAGTCGCGTAATATAAATACTGCAACTGTTGACAGAATCATTAATAAACGCTTTAAGGAATTTAAGAAACGTTGCTGGTTCACTGTCACAAAAGGTTACAATTGGAGAATTTACATAGTAAAATTCAAAAGCGCAGGCGGAGAAGTGTTGGAATAGGTGATAGGGTATGCTCTGTTTAAGAAATTATGTTTGTATGCGCCGCTAGCATGTGGGGAGACAATGCAGTGGCAGACGTAAGAGGTCCATCATTCGCTGTTGTGGATAACAGAAGAGTACGCGGAGCAGGCTAACTAACTTCACACTGCTGCAGCCCTATATACTGTTAGGTGACAACGTCTTTGGAGGCCTCACATGTCACGTCGCGTCGATATTAAAGCGTAGATGATGTATGCGCAAATGCGTTCCTAAATTCACCCCTGAATTCGCTGCCCCTTTGATGTAGCTGTCTGGTTGTAAAAGGACCGTAAAGATAAGAAATTTTCCAGAAGAGTACTGAAATTCTCTGACGATAATGTGAAAGGTTCGTGCTTTGTTGCTGCCAAGCCGTGCGTGTTGTCACATGATCAAAGCTTGCGACGCAAGTGGATGGACGCGGTGGAAGGGATGTCAAATCAGTGTGAGGCGGAAGATAGCAGTGGAGGGATGATCTCAGAATGCGTGCCAAGTACTGAGAATATTAACATTTGGGGCAGCACGTAGATGGTGCAAGAAAGGCGCACCAGTATTACATGTAAAATATTTTAACGAGAACAGGGTGAGTCAAAAAGGATTTTACAGTTTTAGAACGACACGGAAATTTATTGAGATAACAGAATCGGGAGATGTAAAGGTGACATTTTGCAGCAGACATCTTCAAGTTTGCTTCACCTAGAGCATCCGTACCCCATTCCGCCTCCATGAGCGACAGCATATTGCACAGGTAAAACGGCTACTTTACTGGTATCGTGCATCTGGGTACGCTTGAAAACTATTTCCACATATCGGTAAAGATGATCGAGATGAGATGGGTCACTACCATCAAGACGGTGCACCACCTCATTTCCTCACGGAAGTTCGAGGCTTCCCCGATAGTCGGCCTCCGACTCGCTGGACTGGCGGTGAAGCACCAATCGCATGGCCACCTCGCTCCCCAGACTTTCCACCACTGGATTTCATTCTCTGGGGCACCATTAACAACCATGTGAATATTCCTCCCCCATCAAACACTTCAGCTGACATGAAAAACCGAATGTACGATGCCGTTGCACAAGTTACACCCGATTTGCTGCAACGATTGTGAGAAGGAATTAATCACCATGGAGATGTTTGCCACTTCACCAATAGTAATCACATCGAACCAAAGTGACATTCAGCATTTTTACGTAAAACGTGAGGTTGTTTGCTACAAACACATATACAAATTCTGGAAGTTATCTCAATAAATTTCTATATCATTCCAAAACTGTAAAGTCCTTGTTGACTCACTAGCATTGATGTCAGTGAACGGTAAAATGTTTAACACGATTGATCAAAGGTCTTCAGTAGGCACTAGTATTGTTTATGAATGGATGGTGCTGTACAACTCAAAACGACTAGCTGTGCACTTCTTCATTAATTTAATCATCTTCCAACAATACCTCAACCACGAAGGGAGAAACGCACTGACACAGGCATCACAGCCATGTTGCAGTAAAACAGAGTGCATCGCTGCCACGATATCTTCTAGCACAGAAGGTGACTCAGGACACACTTTTTAACACAAATTCTGCGGGATTCAGGGCTCAAGAATGAACACTGTATGTCATAGATTTTCTCGGTAACATTTCGTTTTGTAGTCTGATTAGATCACAGAAAAATAAAAGCACTGCAAAAATAAAAAGACAAAAAAGTTGTCATAAACGTTAATATTCGGTTCTTATAATACAGAATAACATTTAGAAATGACGCAGTTGATTATCTGTACAACAAATTGTACTAACAAAGACAACTGACCCCCAACATAAACGAATGAAACGTACTGCGGATAAATAAGCATGAACACTATTGTTTTATGATTACGTGATCTCAGAAAAATCACTGAAGTTAGTCGCATCCCTAAAATATACAGCAGTATGCGTATGGAGCGATCTAAAGTGGTACGATCACATAAAACTAATCGCAGATTGTGCACATTCCAGACTGAGAATCATTCGAAGAATCTTGGAGAATTATAGTCCATCGACAAAGAAGGTAGCTCAAAAACCCCTCGTTCGACCAATACTTGAATATCGTCGTCAATCTTGGATCTTTACCAGAAAGGATTAATAAAGGAAATAGGAAAGATGCAAAGTAAGCAGCAAGTTTCGTCACAGGTTACTCCAGTGACTGAACTGCCAGAGAGCCCTTTTGCCACACAATGTTATTTTCTGTTAAAGTGCAGAGGGCGTAGGTTACTAGAAAGGTCCACCAATATATTTTCCCCCCACGTGTATCTCGTGAAAAGACCATGAAGGTAAAAGACTCGAACTCACACCAAGATGACCAGCAATCGTTCTTTCCCTGAACGATTCACCACTGGGACTGAAAATGGGAAAGTGATATGGTACGCAAAGCACCCTCCGCTATTGCTAAGTGGCTCGTGGCGTTTAGGCGTAGATGTAGAAGTACAAGTTCACATTGCGGAACTGCATGAGGGTCTTCTAGGGATCGCCTTAAAGTATGTTCTTCATCTTCCTACGTTCCTTCCATTAATTAGAATATTCCCACAAGGTCCCAGTTGCTCTTGTAGTTTTCTTTCCAGCTTTTATTACTGCCCTCCTCCTCACATCTCCCCCCATCCTTTCGAACGCAGAACGTACTTTTCCTTGTATACACCCCATCATTACCTTCCTATGTCAAACCTGCCGTATCATTTATCGTACATGGGCATCACAACAGGATTTTTCATTCTTCTTCTTCTTATTTTTGCAATAAGGCCTTCTGGGCATCGCGTTAAAATTTTTCTTCGTTTTACAATGATCTTTTCTTTCTCGTAGTTTTTTTCACTGTATCTCTACGTGAAGTTTTTCTTTCTTCACCCTACTTTGTGATTTCTTTTTTTTAATTTCTGCCTAAACATTTGTTTCCAGTAGTTCCTCTCTTAATTTGTTTTTTAAAAATATTTCTTGATCTCCTAAATAGAGGTAGCTGTTGTCTCCTTTTCCCCAAACACTTTAGCAGATCATTTTGATGTGCCTATTGTTATTGTCATCTATTCTGTAAATACATCCCAAGGGTAGATACATCCCCAGCCTTGTCATATATATATATATATATATATATATATATGTGTGTGTGTGTGTGTGTGTGTGTGTGTGTGTCTCAAATTTAGTGTTTGTCTTACACCACGTACTGTAACACATCTGCGTTTGTGGAAATGCTTTCATTTGTGGAAATGCTTTAAATTACTTAAAGTTACCTAACGAAAACAACAAACCTAAGCAAGCTATGAAGTGACTACCTCTTTGTTACATATATTTCTCGCGTAAATCTTCTACTGGTTATGAAAAACTACACACGAAGTTACGATGCAAGTAACACAAATTCATTATGTTTCAAACACCGCCAACACTAAAAACATTGCTTTGAGATGCGTCTGTCTTTCTATTGTTAGTTGAATTTTCGTGACTCAGTAAGTTTTCGAAGCCAAGCACAAATTTCAGCTTATAGAGTGGCCCCTAGTATTGGAACCACCCTTCGATCGCATATAGGACGCTGGTGCGACCTATTCTTGAGTACTGCTCGAGTGTTTGGGATCCATACTAGGTCGGACTGAAGGAAGACTTCGAAGTAATTTAGAGGCGGGCTCCTAGATTTGTTACTGGTAGCTTCGAACAACAGGCAAGTGTTAAAGAGATTCTTCGGGAACTCAAATGCGAAGCTCTGCAGGAAGTCATCGTGCTTTTCGAGGAACGGTATTGAGGAAATTTAGAGAACCGCCGTTTGAAGCTGACTGCAGAGCTATTCTGCTGCCACCAACGCACATTCGCGTAAGGTCCACCAAGATAAGAAAATTATGGCTCATACGGAGGCATACAGATAGTTGTTTTTCCATCGCTCTATTTGCGAGTGGAACAGGAAACGAAATGACCAGTAGGGATACAGGGTACCCTCCGCCAAGCACCGTACGGTGGCTATCTGACTAGCCGAGTATGTAAGTAAATGTAAATTGCGTAGGACAGTGACCAGACAAACCTCTC
The DNA here is from genome assembly GCF_023864345.2 of Schistocerca serialis cubense. Lineage (NCBI taxonomy): Eukaryota > Metazoa > Arthropoda > Insecta > Orthoptera > Acrididae > Schistocerca > Schistocerca serialis. Next base: position 465,710,299 of record NC_064645.1, on the reverse strand, counting down.
TCTCTTACAGCAGATACTGCAGTATCTACCAACCGGCCAACGACTCGTGCATTACCAGCGCTGCTCTTGCGCCATTGAAACAGTGCTGAGGCTGTGGCGCAGTCCGGAAGCGGCCGTTGCGTTGCTTGCATGGTCACTACTGGATCTACGTTTTTGGCCGCCACTCGCGGCGAAGTGTGATGGCGCAAGCTGTCGCCAGCACACCGTTCGGCAAAGATGTAGCGCGAAGATCGACAGTACGCGCTGGATCTAGCGCCCCTATCACGAGAGAGGCCAGAGACACACCGACAAGCAACATGCCGCCAACGCCCTCTCGACAACAAGTATTTAGGCCGCCGCCGCTGACCGGACGGCCTTGCTCGACTCACTGTTCGAGTTTGGCGTCTGTCAGTCACCTCGCGGAGTGTGTACTCGTGTAGTTCATTGCAGGTTACAACAGTACATAGCAACCAGGTTAGTGACCATAGCGGGACCAGCATTGAGACTAAAGTTTTTAATAGCAGGATTACCGATACTGTCTGCAAGAGGACTATTACTGATGATCTTGTAACACAGCACGTGGACTCTGGTCCAGTTAAGTAAATGTTCATGTAAATAGAGAACCGTATTAATCCACTCGTGGATTTGTGTTGTAGAAAAAGGATACCGGCCACTCATAACAACATCCTCTGCATTGCTTCCTTAAGGTACAAGACGACGCCACTACACGAAGCACAGCACTGAGACTGCCAGCAGCTTCACCGTCCATTAGTTCTGGCTGCGTGAGGAATCGCTTGTGTACCCGCAGCATTCGCCATCTGCGACGTCGCTGAGAAGCGTTGTTAATTTGCTACGTCTGAATGGAGCTAGAGGCGGGTTTTCGCCACATTTCCCGTACCTACGATTTATCGAACGCTGGAAGGAATTCCGTGGACAATTTTACCCACTTCGGTTGATGATCCTCCTTCCGGACGCCCACCATTTCGCTTTTTGATGTGGCGCCAGCGCTTTCCGAAGTGACCTCGGAAGTAGCTGCTTGCGCGGCGATTGCAGGCTGGCGCGTGGAGAACAGCTTTTCCGGCCCCACGTAGCGACTTTCGCATCTGCTCTCGCGTTTTCCTGCCAGAGAGACGTGACTGCGCGCGCAGCCGCGGAAAGGTCAGTAGAGATCGCGGCCGGGGCGAAATGGCACGGCCGCCCCGGAATTCTTTGTGGAGTGGACTGACATTAAAGAGTCATGCGCCCACCAGCGGCTGCGGCGCTCCGAGGCGACAGGGGCAGCGCACACCGCAGCAGTGTTTTATGTAAGTGCACGTGGCAAGCGGAGAGGCTTTTAAAGGTCTTACTTAAGGGGCGTTCTCAGAGGCCACACTTCACAGCAGTACGTGGGCACTATAGTGGTATTTTCCTCATCTAGATAAACGATTTGGGAGACAATCTGAGCAGCCGTCGTAGGTTATTTTCAGATGACACTGTCGTTTATCGGTTAATAAAGTCATCAGAAGATCAAAACAAATTGCAAAACGATTTGGAAAAGATATCTGTATGGTGCCAAAATTGGCAATTAACCCTAAATAATGAAAAGTGTTACAGCAATCGCATGAGTGCTAAAAGGAATCCGTCATTACACGATAACTCAGTGAAATCTGAAGTCCGTAAATTCATCTAAATAACTAGGAATTACAATTACGAACAACTTAAGTTGGAAGGGACACACAGAAAATGTTATGGGGAAGGCTAACTGAAGACTGCGTTTTATTGGCAAGATACTCAGAAAATGTAACAGATCTACCAAGGAGACTGCCTACACTACGCTTGTCCGTCCTCCTTTAGAATACTACAGCGCCGTGTGGGATCCTTACCAGATAGAATTGATGGAGCCATCGAAAAATTTCAAAGCAGAGCAGCCACTTTTGCATTATCACGAAATAGGGGAGAGAGTGTCACCGAAATTATACAGGATTTGGGGTGGACATCATTAAAACAAATGCGCTTTTCGTTACGTCGTAATCTTCTCACGAAATTTCAATCGCCAACTTTCTCCTCCGATTGCGAAAATATTTTGTTGACACTGACCTACATAGGGAGAAACGATTACCATTATAAAATAAGGGAAATCAGAGCTCGCACGAAAATACACTACTGGCCATTAAAGAAGAAATGCAGATGATAAACGGGTATTCATTGGACAAATATATTATACTACAACTGACATGTGATTACATTTTCACGCAATTTGGGTGCATGGATCCTGAGAAATCAGAACCCAGAACAACCGCCTCTGACCGTAATAACGGCCTTGACACGCCTGGACATTGAGTCAAACATAGCTTGAATGGCGTGTACAGGTACAGCTGCCCATGCAGCTTAACACGATACCATAGTTCATCAAGAGTAGTGACTGGCCTGTTAAGACTAGCCTGTTGCTCGGCCACCATTGACCAGATGTTTTCAATTGGTGAGAGATCTGGAGAATGTGCTAGCCAGGGCATCAGCCGAACATTTACTATATCCAGAAAGACCCGTACAGGATCTGCAAAATGCGATCGTGCATTATCCTGCTGAAATGTAATATTTCGCAGGGATCGAATGAAGGGTAGAGCCATGGGTCGTAACACATCTGAAATGTAACGTCCACTGTTCAAAGTGCCGTCAGTGCGAACAAGAGGTGACCCAGATGTGTAAGCAAGGGCACCCCACACCATCAGACCAGGTGATACACCAGTATAGCGATGACGAATACACGCTTCCAATGTGCGTTCACCGCGATTTCGCCAAACACGGATGCGACCATCATGATGCTGTAAACAGAACCTGGATTCATCCGAAAAAATGACATTTTTCCATTCGTGCACCCAGGTTCGTCGTTGAGTACACCATCGCAGGGGCTTCTGTCTGTGATGCAGCGTCAAGGGTAACCGCAGCCATGTTCTCCGATCTGATAGTCCATGGTGCTGCAAATGTCGTCGAATTGTGTATGCAGATGGCTGTTGCCTTGTAAACGTCCCCATCTATTGACTAAGGGATCGAGACGTGGCTGCACGATGCGTTACGGCCATGCGGATAATATGGCTGTCATCTCGACTGCTAGTGATACGAGGCCGTTGGAATCCAGCACGGCGTTCCGTATTACCTTCCTGAACCCACCGATCCCATATTAGGCTAACATTCATTGGATCTCGACCAACGCGAGCACCAGTGTCGCGATTTGATAAACCGCAACTGCGATAGGCTACAATCCGACCTTTATCAAAGTCGGGAACGTGATGATACGCATTTATCCTCCTTACACGAGGCATCACAACATTTCACCAGGCAACGCCGGTCAACTGGCGTTTGTGTATGAGAAATCGGTTGCAAACTTTCCTCATGTCAGCACGATGCAGGTGTCGCCACCGGCGCCAACCTTGTGTGAATGCTCTGAAAAGCTAATCATTTGCATATCACAGCATCTTCTTTCTTTCGGTTAAATTTCGCGTGTGTGGCACGTCATCTTCGTAGTGTAGCAATTCTAATGGCCAGTAGTGTATATAGGTCTTCGTTTTTACCACGTGCTGTACGATATTGGAATAATAGAGGATTACTTTGAGTGTGGTTCGGTGAATCCTCTTCCTGGCACTTAAATGTGATTTGCAGGGCATCTATGTAGATGTAGACATAGATGAATGATTTCTAATTTTTCTTATTTTTGGGTACTGGAAACTCAGCAATGGCTCTAATTTTGCGCGAGTCTGGTAATATATTTTTTTCAGTATTGTGGTATCCAAAAAATTTCGGTTCATTAAACACAAATTCACATTCTTCCAATTCTAATATCATCCCACCTGATCACAATTTGTGATACACTTCTTTTCAAAACATATAATGTTCACCCCATCTCTGATTGCAAAGCATAATGTCGTCAGTATATCGTGTTAGAAGGTAGTTCTAGACCTAACATTTGACCCAAAGTTCTAATGAACACAGCTATTCAAACCTTCAAACCGAGAAATACAACACAAAACTCAGAGCATTTACATTGTGCTAAATTCTGTGTATTTCCTAGATTCTGGAGCATGTGGAACTTAATGAAAGGAAGAGGTTAAATCTAAGCCTGTGATCAGGTAAATACTCTCTAATGTATGCCCGCATCTTGTGGTCGTGCGGTAGCGTTCTCGCTTCGCACGCCCGGGTTCCCGGGTTCGATTCCCGGCGGGGTCAGGGATTTTCTCTGCCTCGTGATGGCTGGGTGTTGTGTGCTGTCCTTAGGTTAGTTAGGTTTAAGTAGTTCTAAGTTCTAGGGGACTTATGACCACAGCAGTTGAGTCCCATAGTGCTCAGAGCCATTTGAATCTAATGTATGTAATGACACGTTTATGTTCTCAGAATGATCATTTCTCCTGTGTATAAATTCGTTCAGAAACCTTGAGTCTAAGCTAAGCGAAATATATCCATCACATTTCGCTACAATAATTATAAAAGATTTTTTGTATGCCGCCTGGAAGGCGGCGCGTGGGTGTGCTCCTGTTATCTGAAGCATAAGCCGAACGGAGGAAGCGAGTAGGAGCAGGTTAGGTAAAGCAATTCGGTACTGCAAATACAGTTAAAGCACCTTTACTAGTGTATAAACATATGCAAACTCTTTACATAACTTTAGGTGATGAACACGTAGGTGCGACGTCGTAGACCCGTAGTAACTGGTACTCAGTCTCAATAGCAGACTAAGCTAAAGCGAAGTTTCTCGGCAGTCTGCTCTTGATGAAGTGGGCGAAAATCGAGCGGTGCTCGTAGAGCTCCACAGCGTTGGCCAGAGGGCGTTTAGGTCGGTGTGGATCGTCCGCTCTCATAGTGCCAACATACTAGCTTGCACCTATGCTGTGGCATCGTAGCTATCGATACAACAGGATTACTATAATCACTACTAATTCTCTCAATTATGCCATCCCTTTACATCTTTAGCAGCTCTCTTTCAACAGCTGGTCCGGTTTCAGCGCGGAGTGGCCGCGCCGTTGGAGGCACGATGTCACAGATTGCGCGGTCCCTCCCGCCGGAGATTCGAGTCCTCCCTTGGGCATGGGTGTGTGTCTTGTTCTTAGCATACGTTAGTTTAAGTAGTGTGTAAGTCTAGGGACCGATGACGTCAGCAGTTTGGTCCCTTAAGAATCCACACACATTCGAAATTCTTTGTAAATGGTGTATCACACAGTTTTGTGAAGAATAGCTCATGATGTTTGAATGTTACTACATACTCAAAATTCTTCACATTTTCTCGTAAATCGATAAACATGTACCTATATTCGTATAACAACCCTTTAAGCTCACGGTTTTCATCATCATTCAGCCCCGCTGTTTCTAATACCATTTCCTCAATTATCTTCATTAACCCCTTCTCTTCAGCTTCTACTTCTAAACTATCCTCTACTACATAACTTTCCTGTTCATGTTTTCACAGCCATCTCCCTTTACCTCCTCCATGAATTTTGTTTGTATTATATTCTCTTTCTTGTCTGTCACATAGCTGTTTTCTCTTCATTCATGAACTGCACCAACTTTAAGAACCAATCAGGCCCCAAAATAAGTTCTTCATTTAATTTTGAAATTATTAAGCATCCATCTTAAAACTGTACATCCTCTGTTTCAAATGTCAGTAAGGTTATAGCTCACCAACGTCTATGTATCTACCAGTTGCTATTCTAATCCTAGCTCCTACCACTGGCTTCTCATACAACTTTTATTTTGTTTAATTGCATTGCTTAAAGCTTCCAATATTCCAGCAATTCTGTTGCCTGAATCCAGAATGCTTTCATTCTACAATGTTTTATTTTGTCATTAACATGAGAGTTCCCTATTTCATCACCTGTATATGTATTAGCGTCTTCATCTAGTTGATCCTTTTCCACTGCACTGAACTCTCCATATCTTTTCTATTCTGAATGCTCCTATTACTCATTAAATCACTTATCTTCTTCATCCAATTAATGTTCATATCAAAGTCATTGCTGGACACTTCATTTGCAACTTTATTTTCATTTTTAATTTCTTCTGTTGACTTTATGATTAACATAGACACTACTAGAAAATATCACTTACTGGTAAACACACAGTGCACAGCGATAGCGAGTTACTGTCAATATAGAAGAGTCTAAAGTTAAACCTCTGTACACTTAGACATTATACGAGTTAAACATCCAGAAGGAAAATTCACTTTCAAAGTTCTAGTTTAATGAAACACAGTCAAGTCTTGGTTCGAAACAAAGACAAGATATCTGACAAGTCCACTAGCTTATCACTCACTTAAAACACCGTCGTTGTAGTGGCACCAAAGTCAGTTTCTGATTGAGAAAATGCATAAGTATTCGCCGAATGGCTCAGGAATCTCACTCGGAGTGAGTGGCTGTCCAAGGCCCATGTGTCGGCCTATGTACAGCCCTTGGCGCCAGGATACATTCGGTCCTGCTTCCTGTTACTTGGGTGGAGCGAGAGAGAGTTCCACGTGGCGCTTCGGTCGCTGTGTGTTGGTCGTCTGTGCCGTGGCAGCCATGGAATATCTTCTATAAAGAAGCAGGCAGCCTTCATAAATAGGACGTAGTTTGCGTTACCGGCCTTATAAGCGCAAGGCCTGCCTACATTAAGCACAAACCTGGTGAGAGTAAAAATAAAGAAAAGTAAAGTCGTATGGCTTGAAAAGCTGGAAGACCACAGAGGGTTTTGGCTATACTTTGCGCCCGCAGGCACTTTTCCGTCGCGACGTATGAGCTGTATATGTAAGCGTAATTGTTAACTGTAGGTGACTGAAACGGGTGTGTGTTTCCGAGCTTAACGTTCGCATCTGGCAGACAGATTGCCATCAATAGTGCCACAGGCCCTCACTTCATGAGACGCTGCGGGCAGGTTCGGAATCTAACCCAGGAGCTTGGATGAAACACCTTACTGGTTGACTGAAGGCAGAGACAAATATACAGTAGGAAAATTTGAATGAGGGTTAAGAAATGAGAGGGTTGAATGGGTAATTAGCTTTTTCAAAGAAAACTCACTAGTAGTATGAACACATTATTTGAAAATCACAAGAGGAGACGTTTTAAATGGATCTCAAATTCCAGTAGAGAAAGGTATCAGCTGGACTACATCCTGATACATAAAATATGTAAGAACTGAAAAACGCCAAATCTAACCGAGGAGCAGACAGGAATTCAGACCACAATGACGTAATGGGAGCAATGCAAAGGAGTTGAAGAGAACGTGGAGACACCAGAAAAAGGAAGGCGAAACTTGGAGGCACTCAAGTATGCAGGTAGGCAGGATTGTGGAAATAATTGGGAAGGATATAGAGTTGAAGGATGTGTAAATAACAAGTGCATAAAACTGAAGAAAGAACTCATGCACTCTTCCAAAGACGTACTAAGATTCAGAGTCCCAAAATATAAGGCACAATCAGAATTTTGGCCACAAGTAGTAAGAGTTAGGAGATTTTGTTTTCGGACAACACACTACTTCGAAGGAGCAGAGCTGCAGTAGACACAAATATTCTCTTATATAACACTGAAGGCTCAAACAATGCGATACCATTCATACCAACAGAGACACTAGCAACCTACGACGCTATCATCCTCACAGAATCCTTTTCAACAGAAGAATATTCCATGAAATGGTACTACAGAACTCACTCTTTCACACAAGAAACCACAGGCGGAACACCAGAACGAGTTTCCATCTTCCTCAAATCATGCCTAGGATTAATAAATAGAACAATAAGACAGGAAAACACAAAAATGGTTTAAATGGCTCTGAGCACTATGGGACTTAACATCTGAGGTCATCAGTCCCCTAGAACCTAAAACTACTTAAACCTAACCTAAGGACATCACACACATCCATGCCCAAGGCAGGATTCGAAACTGCGACCGTAGCGGTCACGGGAAAACACAATTACTGTTAAAAAAAATTACGTCACAAGTATAGGAGTGTACGCTCAATTGAAAGAATAACAGATGTAGCAAGACAAAACCTGGCCATAGAACAATCCTTGCAGGCGATCCCAACGCAAGGACAGACAAATTGAGCACTAAAATAGGACATCCTGTAAATGATAGGAGGACGATATAATCTGATCAAAAGAACCTGAACTGAAAACGTACATAGGGCCCAATGAAACCAGCGCAGTAGTTCACGTTTCATTCAGAAGTGAAGACATAAAGGTAAATTATTCTGGACATCAGTGCTAGTACCAATAAGAAAACATATACCGATTGCAACAACTGTTGAATTTAATCAGCCATTACAATAAAAACGTCAAAGTTCTAAAGATATCCAGAAAATCTCACATAAGGAGTTTAAAAGAAAGCCTAAGAAAAGTAGAAAAAGCAAAACTCCTCATACAGCTACTGCATCCAAACTGTGGAATCATGCACAATGGCTCTGCAATCATGTCAAACAGAAAGGAATACAGTATATAGCAATAGTGGTTCTACAAGGAAAATTAATGTGAATGGCAGAAGACGCTGTCAGCACTACATCGAGCCGAAACCACAACGCAATAGTATGACCTGCCACTAGGGCCCTGTATACCAGGCAGAGGAGATCATACAATGCTCTAAAAAAGAAGAAGGCGGACCACGCAGAAGAAAGGCTAGACGACAAGCAGAACATGCTCAAAGACGACCAGTCACAGCACTCAAAACACCTAGACCACCAGCAATAAAAGGAATGTTAGTGGACACATGGGAAAACCATTTTGAAGCCATCCTAAATCTCCAACACAAGGAAAGAGACTATGAAAACAGAAGAATGGAAACAATAGAAAGTCACTTTCGTAACAAGATAAGAAATACCCCATGTGATAACGAAGACAAGAAACCGAAAGAGCTTGAGAGACATTGTGCAAACAATACGTGGGAGATACTGAAGACGATTGGTGTTAAAAACGAAGATAGTGCTGGAATTACTCTAATAAGCTTTAAGGATTGAGTGAAGTTCAAAAATAGTTCAAATGGCTCTGAGCACTATAGGACTTAACTTCTGAGGTCATCAGTCCCCTAGAACTTAGAACTACTTAAACCTAACTAAGCTAAGGACATCACACACATCCATGCCCGAGGCAGGATTCGAACCTGCAACCGTAGCGGTCGCCCGGCTCCAGACTGTAGCGCCTAGAACCGCTCGGCCACCCCGGCCGGCCGTGAGTGAAGTAAACCCCGCTCACGGAGAAGAGAGAGGAATTCGTGCAAGATCCAAGACAGATACCCCCGCAACAAATTTGTAAAGTTGTGAAGCATATGGATAATGGAAAATAACCGGGTCCAGGTAGAATAAACATAGACTTAATTAAGGCAGCTCCTATGGTTATGTATGGTATCGTCTCCCAATTATGTAATAAGTGGTTTAAAGGGGAACAGATAACCAAGGAGTGGAAAAGTCTATTATTACTTCAGTAATAAGAAAGGGAATCGGCAGGGCAATGGAAATTACCGGTGCATACGTGTGATACTGTCAGTAGCACGATTGTGTGGGAGAATCTTAAAAAAAATCATAGACATGGAGGCAATATTATCTCACAACGGGAATGGTTTTAGACCATGGCGCTGATGTACCGATGGAATAATCACCTTACACACTCTAATAGAGAAGGGAACTGCCAGAGGGATAGAGACCCACTTGGTCTTTGTAGATTTGCAGAAGGCTTAAGATACGGTACCACAAAATAATCTGTGGGCAAGTGCGAAGCGTAAGTCAATAATAGACACTATAGAGATGGAACACCTAAAATGGTAATGACACATGGAAGAGATGGACTGCAAGATAGGCAAAGCAAGTGCGTCAGTGGACGCCATCGGAAAGAAGAAATCGTGGACGACTTAATAGCTGTAACCGATGGTTCGTGATGCGATGTCTGCCATAGGAGGCTAGCTTCATCGGGAGAAGTGGAAAACGGGAAGCCAGAAGCGAAGCCACCCGTAGATTAGTCGCAAGATAACGACGAAAGAAATTTCTGTTCGTTCCTTTGATCTGGAGAAAGCTTCCGACAGAGTTCAATGGAACATCCTGACAAGTATTTAGAAGATCAAACGGATAGTTTGATAAGAGACACGATTGGGGCAGAATCTATATTTACAACGGAAAGTAGGAATAAGGGCTGTAAATGAAATGAAGGAAGCAGCATTGGAATGGCCTTAGTCGATATTGTTGCTTCTTCTCTTTGTTGATCATTTTATTTGAGGAAGACATTATTGCGAAAGGCTTAGATGGAAGCACTGGGGTGTGTATTGGTGTGAGGTTATGAAATGTACACTACTGGCCATTAAAATTGCTACACCAAGAAGAAATACAGGTGATAAACGGGTATTCATTGGACAAATATATTATACTACAAATGACATGTGATTACATTTTCACGCAATTTGGGTGCATAGATCCTGAGAAATCAGTACCCAGAACAACCACCTCTGACCGTAATAACGGCCTTGATACGCCTGGGCTTTGAGTCAAACAGAAATTGGATGGCGTGTACAGGTACAGCTGCCCATGCACGATACCATAGTTCATCAAGAGTAGTGACTGGCCTGTTAAGACTAGCCTGTTGCTCGGCCACCATTGACCAGATGTTTTCAATTGGTGAGAGATCTGGAGAATGTGCTAGCCAGGGCATCAGCCGAACATTCTCTGTATCCAGAAAGGCCCGTATAGGACCTGCAACATGCGGTCGTGCGTTATCCTGCTGAAATGTAGAATTTTGCAGGGATCGAATGAAGGGTAGAGCCACGGGTCGAAACACATCTGAAATGTAACTTCCACTGTTCAAAGTGCCGTCAATGTGAACAAGAGGTGACCGAACCGTCTAACCAATGGCATCCCATACCATCACGCCGGGTGATACGCCAGTATGGCGAGGACGAATACACGCTTCCAATGTGCGTTCACCGCGATGTCACAAAACACGGATGCGACCATCACGATATTGTAAACAGAAACTGGATTCATCCGAAAAAATGACGTTTTGCCATTCGTGCACCCAGGTTCGTCGTTGAGTACACTATCGCAGGCGCTCCTGTCTTTGATGCAGCGTCAAGGGTAACCGCAGCCATTGCCTCCGAGCTGATAGTCCATGCTGCTGCAAACGTCGTTGAACTGCTCGTGCAGATGGTTGTTGTCTTGAAAACGTCCCCATCTGTTGGCTCAGGGATCGAGACGTGGCTGCACGATCCGTTACAGCCATGCGGATAAGATGGCTGTCATCTCGACTGCTAGTTATACGAGGCCGTTGGGATCCATCACGGTGTTCCGTATTACCCTCCTGAACCCACCGATTCCATATTCTTCTAACAGTCATTGGATCTCGACCAACGCGAGCAGCAATGTCGCGACAAGATAAACCGCAATCGCGATAGGCTACAATCCGACCTTTATCAAAGTCGAAACGTGATAGTACGCATCTCTCCTCCTTACAAGAGGCATCACAACAACGTTTCACCATGCAACGCCGGTCAACTGGTGTTTGTGTATGAGAATTTGGTTGGAAACTTTCCTCATGTCAACACCTTGTAGGTGTCGCCACCGGCGCCAACCTTGTGTGAATGCTCTGAAAAGCTAATCATTTACATATCACAGCATCTTCTTCCCGTCAGTTAAATTTCGTGCCTGTAGCACGTCATGTTCGAGTGGTGTAGCAATATTAATTGCCAGTGTACAAGATATTCTGATGACATGTTACTAATGGCAGCAAATGAAAAAACTGTAAATTAAATGCTAAAAGACGAGAATGACGCTTGTATGGAATATGGTGAAAGAATCAATACAAGTAATAGAAAGAGATTGGGTATCGGTACAGAAATAAGACCAGCAAGTACTAAGATAGGACAAGTTATTATTAGCCAACAGTCATTCAAATACATTTGACACGCGATCAAAGAAGGCAAGAGATGTCACCAGGAGGCGGAAACGTGGATTACTTTAGCGAAATTTAGTAGGAGGAGATTGCTATGTGGTAAACTACATAAAGGTGTGAGGAGTCACAGACTCTGAGGCGAGGGGTTGAAAACAGGCTAGAAGCATTTGAGTCTTTGACGTGGAGGTTAATGGAGAGAATACCCTGGATGGAAAGAGTGTGTAGCGAAAGAGCGTTACAAACGTCAGCTGATGGAGAAGCCTGTAGCAGATTACAAGAGAAAGGACGAACTGGACATTCGTTGAGATGGGAGCGGTTCCTAACAGATGCTTTGGACAGATTAGTTTTGTGAGAGGAAGTTCAGAGGAAGGAGGAGACACAAGAGATAGACGACATAAAGGGAAGCGGAAATTACGCGGACCTGCACAGGAACGCGGGAGACAGGACAACATAGAGAGTTACCGTGTGTAAACCTGCCTTTGGGCAGAACAGTAATGATGATGCTGATAAGACTGTCGTGTATGGCTCCCTCTCTTGGGATTGATATAAATCTATCAACAGAGACCTTCCACCGTTGTGTGGCTAGTGTCCACAGAGTGAAGAGCAGAGAGTGCAGGAAGACATCTAGGCACGTCGTGTCCTCTGAGACGACGAAGGAGCAGCCTCCTTAAACTTAGTATGCAAAGCCATCAGCTGCAGAAAGACGGACGTGTCAGCGGCAGGTCGACAGAGACGCCGGCTTAATTAAGAGGCGCCGGTTCCAGGCAGAGGCGGCGGCGGCGGCGGCAGTGGATGCGGCGGCCGGGCAGTACAGTGCGGGGCAATGTGCGCCGAAGGGGCGGGACAGGACCCACCGTGCCGGAGCGACCTTAAATCTCACCTTGTTATGCAGATGAGCTCCGCACAATGGGCGCCGGCACAATGAACACGAAACAAACACGGTAATTGGGTAATCTGCAGGGAAATGTCTGCGCCGGATAAGGGCCGCGCCGACGCGACGTGCGGGCCACGCCCCCGCCCCTCCTCGTCTAGGCTGCAGACCAGGTAGGGCGCTCCACCCCCGCCTCTGACGCTGGGAGGCGCACCTACAGGCACTGCACAGTCCACTCGTTGGCAGACCGCGTTATTCAAGGCGGTATTCGTTTCGAAGACTGAAACCTCAAGGAACATCCGTTGAATAAAACCTCTACAGAATGAGATTTTCACTCTGCAGCGGAGTGTGCGCTGATATGAAACTTCCTGGCAGATTAAAACTGTGTGCTGGACCGAGACTCGAACTCAGGACCTTTGCCTTTCGCGGCAAGTGGTCTACCAACTGAGCTACCCAAGTACAACTCATGGCTTAGCCATGTCTCCGCAATATCCTTTCTTTCAGGAGTGCTAGTTCTGCAAGGTTCGCAGGAGAGACTCTGTAAAGTTTGAAAGGTAGGAGGCGAGGTACTGGCGGAAGTAAAGCTGTGAGGACGGGCGTGAGTCGTGCTTGGGTATCTCAGTTGGTAGAGCACTTGCCCGCGAAAGGCAAAGGTCCCGAGTTAGAGTCTCGGTCCGGCACACAGTTTTAATCTGCCAGGAAGTTTCAAAACATCTACAGTAACTGTGCTCCTCACCACTAAAATTGCAGCACCAGGAATGCGGCATGCAACGACCGTCAAATTGGGAGTATACTACACTCTTTGATACCCAAATGACTAGCAGTTCGCTGCAGCCACACAAAGCAGATACTGGTAGTGACATCTCTGTTCAGTTGGGAATGGTAGCGGAAAGCGAACACGGCGGGAAAAGTGGCCACTGCTTATTACACAGGGACAAGCGGAGACACCTCTGTGTCAAGTCAGGATTGCTCTTGGGAACCTGCGAAGCTTCAACGACGCCAGTGAAACATTATTAGACGTCAATTACACTCATCAGCCAAAACATTATGACAACCTCTTAATTACTTGTTTTTCCATCGCTGGAACGAAATACATCACTAATTCTGCGTATCATGGATACGACATTTTGTTGGTAGGTTTGTGGAGGTATGTGCCGTTAGACGTATACGCACAGGTCATTTAAGTCACGTAAATTACGGGCCGTTGATCTGCGTACACGGTGATCGCACCCGATAGAGTCTCAGATAGGTTCCATAGCATTAAAACCAGCCGAATCTGGTCGTAGAGACATCGACATGAGTTCACTATAATGCTCCTCAAACTACTGTAGCACGGGTCTGGCTCCAAAACACTGACTGACGACATTATCGTCGGGGTAGACATCAAGCGCGAAGGGTTGCAAGGGGTTCGCAACTGTCAGCGTTTCTTTGATTGCTACCGCGGGCCACAAGCAACCGCAGAAGAATTTGTCCCGTAGCGTGACACTGCTCCTACCAGGTTGCGTCCCTGTCGCAACGTTCGTTTTGAGCCACAGTTCAGTTCGATGACGGTCTTTGTGGAGTTGAACATCGACCTAGTGTCGCAAAAATGTGATTCACCCGAAGAACCCACATATTTCCAATGATCGATAATCGAATTACGATGGTCCCGTGCCCACTGCAATCATAAATGTGATGCCGTTCGGGCAACATGTAAACACGCAGATATGGGCTGCTGTGGAGCTTCTTGTACAGTGTTCTGCAACTTACGATGAAAGGTGTGTGCCGAAACACTTCTGGATGCACCACAATTGTGCTCTTTCGCCAGAGATGCTTAAGATAACCATTTATTCTCCTTTACAGAGCAGATAAGCCTCTGAACAAAAATGGCTCTGAGCACTATGGGACTTAACAGCTGAGGTCATCAGTCCCTAGAACTTAGAACTACTTAAACCTGGCTAACCTAAGGACATCACAGACATCCATGCCCGAGGCAGGATTCGAACCTGCGACCGTAGCGGTCGCGCGGTTCCAGACTAAAGCGCCAAAACCGCTCGGCCACACCGGCCGGCTGAGCCTCTGAACTCCACGTCCTGTGAAGCGTCGTGGCCATCCAACCATTTAGCACCTAGTTGTTGTTTCACTGTGCTATCTCTTTCCGCAGATGCTCACAACAGTAGCATGTAAATATTGAACGGGTTTCACCGTTTCCGAGATACTCGTTCGCAGCCTCTGCGTAATAACACCTTTGTCAAAGTCGCTTATCTCAATGGATTTCCCCATTTGCAGCCCATATTTTAGCTAGCGTCTGCTCTGCTTACATACTTTTTTTCCGCTTCATGGTCAAGCAACGCCACCGAGTGGCATCCAACGTCGCAGTGGCCAGTGGTCATGAGGTTTTAGCTGATCAGTGTATTATTCGCAATGTTTACAAGTCGCTGCTTTTCTGCAGCAGCCTCAGCTGTTGATAATTCAGCTGCGTGCTGGATACTAGCTGACGTCCTTCGAGTCACCTCGGCGTTTCAACGTCCAGGAGATGATGTCAGCGGTCAGGGTGGCGCGATGGGTGCCGGCCAGCTGGACGGCGACTGCCCAGCGCGAAGTGGTTCTGCTGAGTGTGCTTAGTCCCACTCCGAATTCTCTGATGACCCTTGATAACCCATCCGCGGTCTACAGGGTGTCAGTAATATTTCGGACGGTTGATCACCTCCCTACCACTGATAGGTTTCAACACCCGAAGGCGCCTGAATGTTGATCTGGAACGTGGATCCCAGGAGGCGCTGTTACTAGCTCCCTCGTTGAAGTCTGGTATTGGTGGCACTCTGAGATGAAGTGTCTGCGGAGTTGATCTGGAACGTGGATCCCAGGAGGCGCTGTTGCTAGCTCCCGCGTTGAAGTCTGGTATTGGTGGCACTCTGAGATGAAGTGTCTGCGGAAGACAGTCAATTTCTCCATCAGTAAACAGTAGGTGGCGAGCAGCATTAAGTTCATTTGGTGACGGTCGTTATCTTATATCGGTTACTTCTGTTACAATGGCAGGTTATCTAGATTTAAGTCAGTTTGAACGTGGGGTTATAGTCGACGCACGAGCAATCCGAAACAGCATCTCCAAGGTAATGATGACGTAAGGATTTTCCCGTACGACCATTTCACGAGTATACCGTGAATAACAGGAATCCGATAAAACATTAAATTTCTGACATCGCTGCAGCCAGAAAAAGATCCTGCAAGAAGGGGACCAACGCTGACTGAATAGAATCGTTCAACGTGACGGAAGTGCAACCCTTCCGCAAATTGCGGCAGATTTCAGTGTTGGGCCGTCAACAAGTGTCAGCGCGGAAACCATTCAACGAAACATCATCGATGTCTGCTTTTTTAGCCGAAGGCTCACTCGTGTACCCTCGATAACAACACGACACAAAGCATTACTCCTCGTCTGGGCCTACCAGCACCGACAGTGGGCTGTGGAAACGTGTTGCCTCGTTGGTCGAGTCTCGATTCAAATTGTATCGAGCGGATGTACGGGTACGGGTGTGGAGATATCCTCACAAATCCGTGGATCCTGCATATCAGCATAAGACTGTTCAAGATGGTGGAGGCTGTGTAATGGTGTGGGTTGTATGCACTTGGAATGATATGGGACATTGATACGTCTAGCTACGACTCTGACTGGTGAAACGTACGTAAGCATTGTGTCTGATGACGTGTATCCATTCATGTCCATTGTGCATTCCGACGGATTTGCGATACCTCACACTTTTGAAATTGCTACAGAGTGGCTCCAGGGAAACTCTTCGGAGTTGAAACACTTCCGCCGGCCACCAAACTCCCATTATCTGGGATGCCTTGCAATGTGCTGTTCAGAAGAGATGTTCATCCCCTCGTACTCTCACGGATCTATGGACAGCCCTGCAGGATTAAGGGTGTCAACTCCCTCCAGCGCTACTTCAGACATTAGTTGAGTCCATGCCACGTCGTGTTGCGGCAATTCTGGGCTATCGCTGGGACCCTACACGATATTAGTCATGTGTATCAGTTTCTTTTGCTCTTCGGTGTACATTCACTACAGTTCATGTTATCGAGTGTTGCTACAGTGAATGTCATCGATCCCAATGATTAGCTCATCACAAGAGCTGGAGAGCTAGAGTATCAGAAGGGACCAAGTGTGAGGCAATGACACAAACCTCGATTTGTAATGACCGAATCTGTCCTTCTTTGCTACATTCTCTTAAGAGGATGTCAACTGTTGTGTGCTCTTATGAAAAAGATATAGCTTCTTGCAACATGACTCACGAGCTCTCCAATATGCTTCTCTCGCATCCTTTGGTTTTGCGCCCTCTTACTCGGCAGACACTGTCACTGACCTGACCCAATCGCGGCATAAAGCCTCGTTCCCTGTTTCCTCCTCTGTTTCTAGCGTGACCTGAATTTTCCTGACGCAGGTGAGTGAATTTCTATAGTTTTTTTCTAATTTCCACCCCTTACTATGCTGTACCATAGTAGTAGGTTTTATCGCGAACACTGCGCCCATCGAGAGGAGTTCGAAGCAGTTGTAAAATACAGGGTCATTGTTGTCAGTGGGTTTCAATGAGGAAGCTTGTTCCTTTTATTCTAATAAAAAAATGTTCTGGTTTCATGTCGTCGGATGTAAGGTAGTCATTTATACTATTTTTCTTATCTCTTTTACATATAGAGCTACACTTCTTTACAATATCAGTGCTTTAGTATGTAGTTCCTTGTCGTTTCGTTTGCTGTGGTAGTATCTTCTGTGAATCAGTAATGCTAACATGGTGTCCGACTGAGGAAAGTGGTCACATCACTTCCATTTTTCCCAAGAACCTTACTTTTAACCTGTTTACTCCCATAGGGGCTACTCCCATGTAGGACACACAATACTACTGTCTGACAGCCACATCATTCTACATACAAAGCTAACTTCCGTCATTCCACCACTTCGCATTTTCAGTTAAATAACCATTGTTATTTAAAATCGTTTATATTCTCTTATAGCCGGCCGGTGTGGCCGTGCGGCTCTAGGCGCTACAGTCTGGAACCGCGTGACCGCTACGGTCGCAGGTTCGAATCCTGCCTCGGGCATGGATGTGTGTGATGTCCTTAGGTTCGTTAGGTTTAAGTAGTCCTAAGTTCTAGGGGACTGATGACCACAGATGTTAAGTCCCATAGTGCTCAGAGCCATTTGAACCATTATTCTCTTATACTTAGCGTAATACCAAACTCCGATAGAAATCGGTGTGCTGCAGCCACTTGCTATTTATTCAGATACTAGGGCGTAAAGATACCTACAAAATATGTCCATAAATCAGACCAATAAATGTCGGACCCTGTTGCGCTGTAAAATACGATTGACGCGGTACAGAACGAAATGAAGCTTTCTTCCACAGCAGCAAAGCAATTTCATCTTCCGCGTGATACGCTGGAAAGTAAATTTCTGGGGGAAAAATTGACATGCAGTTGATGGTAAAAAGATTATGGTAAGCTTATGGAGTTTTTTTGATAAAGAACGATAACAAGAAACACTTGACTGCGTTTTTGAAATGGAAAATCGATTTTACGGAATTGCAATGAACGATTTGTGGAGATTACATTCCATTCGGCGGAGTGGAACAAAATACCGCGTTGTTTTAACAAGCAATTGAATACGGCACGAAAATACAGCACACTAATATTACTTTTAGGATGCCTACCTCAATGGCTGGAAGACAGGTTTTTAACAAACTCAACGTAAACTCGTTTTTTGAAATCCTTAAAACGGTGCAAGGAAAATAATTTCATCCTGCTCATCGTATTTATAAGGTGTTTGATGCTACTGACGGTTTAATCCAGAAAATGAAATAGTTTGTTCTTAAAGAAGACGCCAAGCCGCTGGAGTTACATCAGTCAAAGGAGGCTTGCTGTTTTCTTTCAAAGTATCTATATCGACACTGGCTCATTTACAAAATTAGGCTGGGTAAAGTGGCCAGTATGTAATGCCTCTGAAACTGAATACTTCTCTTACTCATTGTATACTTTTTCGCTTGTAATTATTCATCGTGGTAGTTGTAAAAGACTCAAAGATAACAAAAACGCCGCATTAAGAAGGAATTACCGGAATGGGATGGAAATCGGTACATATTCAGAGAAACAAATGATTGCACTTTCAGAAAAATTGGATAATTTATCAAAAGGAAAACATCCACGAATGGAGTAAGTCAATAACGCATTGGTCCACCTTTCGCCGTTATGCATCCAGGTATTCGGCTTGACATTGATTGATACAGTTGGCGATTGACCCCAGGACGGTATCGTGCCCTATTATGTCCATTTGGTTCGTTAGATCATGAAAATTCCATGTTGGATGGAGGGCCGTGCTCGTAATGCTCAAACGTTCTCAGCTAGAGAAAGATCAGGTTACCTTGTTGGCTGAGGTATGGTTTGAAAAGCACGAAGAAAAGCATCAGAAATTCTCGCCATATGTGGGCTGGCATTATCTTGCTGACAAACTGCCTATTGGCTTCTGTCTCGGGTTCTTCGGCCGACGTTCTTCTGATGATTTTCCTGACGTTTCGCCAACACGAGTGGCTGGCATTGTCAAAACTTCAGCTCCATTGCCGGTGGCCAACTGGAGCCGAGCTCGCTGCAGCAGACTATATGTACCTGGCGCACCAACGTCTGAGGGCTTCTCCGCCGTCATTTCCGGTGCGGTTCTCCTCTTGCTACCTGCGACGGTCGTTCGCTGCAGTACGGGAAACCAGGATCCGTTTACCTTAAAGCTTTCCTCTTTCTTGTAGAAGCTGATCGCGTGTTTTTGTATTTCTACAGCTTCTCTGAACAAGCGGGTGTGGTAGTGCTTCTCTACAGCCATAACTTCCGTGTCGGCGAATTTTATTACGTGGTCGGTCTCACTCAGTGCGTGCTCTGCCACGGCCGATTTCTCCACCTGCCCCAACTTGCAATGTCGCTTATGTTCTTTGATCCTGGTGTTGATTGATCGTCCAGTCATTCCGACATAAGCTTTTTCGCATGTGCATGGTATACGGTATATTGACGCCATTGCAAGTGGGTCTCTTTTCTCCATTGCCGATCTAAGTCGCTCTTTGATCTCTCTTGTCGGTTTGAAAATCGTCTTTACGCCCTGTTTGCGCAATATACGGCCGATTCTGTCCGTCACTCTGGGAATGTATGGCAGGATGTCCGTACCCGACATTTCTTTTTGTGATTCCGTACTTCGCCTAGTGTTTGGCTCTGTTATACTTCTAATATAATTTTTGGAGTACCCATTGCTCCTCAGAACACTTTCCAGGTGTTGCATTTCGCGTCTGAGGTGCTGCGGCTCACATATTCGTCCTGTTCGCATTACGAGCGAATTAATGATGCCTCTTTTGTGGCTCGGGTGATGGTCACAAGGGATGGCGAAAACCTGGAACACAGCGTGTATCGAAAACCGACGCACATGGACCGGTACCTGCACAAACTATCATACCAGCTTTGACAATGCCTGCCACTCGTGCTGGCGAAACGTCAGGAAAATCATCAGTTGAACGTCTCCCGAAGAACCCGAGACAGAAGCGGATAGGCAGTTCGTCAACAAGTAGCCAAGAAAGTCTTAACAATTTTGTATTATCTTGCTGGTACGTAAACCTAGGATGGCTTGCTATGAAGGGCAATAAAACGCCGGGTAGAATATTGTCGAAGTGTATTGTGCTTAAGGGAGTTGCGTATGACAACCAAAAGGGTCCTGCTATAAGAAGAATTGGCATTCCAGACCATGACACCTGGTTGATTGACAGTGAGGGCGTCTCCAGACGCGTCTTTGTCCTGAAACTGCATTGCCTGGAGTGGAATTATCTTCAGTGATGAGCCCCTCCGAACTAAGCCGCGATGACAGTGGAAGACGTGTCTGGAGACTCCCCATACAGCAGTGGGATACCAGCCTGACTGACTGCACTGATTGGACTGAATTTGTCACGATATCCCTTAGGTGGAGGTCCAGCAACTCTATCAATTAATAATCAACCGAATAACTTCTTTCATAAAGGTCAGAGATGGTACAACGTGTTATTGACTTTTCCATTTTGTGAAGATCTTTCTCTTGAATAAATCATCCAACTTTTCTAAAATTGTAATTATTTGTTTGTCGTTTCATGTCCATAGCCTCCACCGAACTCAGTCCCATTCACCCAGTCGTATAATTCCTTTGCGGTGCATCCGTTTCTTTCCCTCCTCCCCCCCCCCCCCCCCCTACCCTTTGCTCGTGGCAATTGACGCCACCGGCAGCAGCTGCTAAAAATGGTGGGGCAAACCAGGCAGAGAATTTGCCATGGAGACCTATGCTGAAAGGCCATAGAGCTTGTAAAACAGCCCAGGAATTTCAGTAGGAAGAAAGATGGCGTGAAATTAAATTAAATCTTAATTCCGGTGCTGAAGAAGATGTGTTTCTGCCTCCCACCATAGGGCGATGGCAAGGACAGACGACGACAGTCCACAACGGGCACTTGCGCTCGGGTATTCAAAACATGTGACGTGACGGGGAAGCACGTCGGAATTTTGTTCCACTTGGTGGCTGGCCAGAGTGTGGATCTGACACTTAAAAAAGCTACGATCCAACTTGAAGATGTCCCTCTCAGATCGGGACGAACACTGGGTTTTAATCTTAAATCCTTTCGGCCACTGCTTAGTAACCCGGAACATATTGTTAATTGTGATGCCACTACTCGTCTTTCAGGGTCAACCGCCACACGCTTCCCACGCCCGGGTTCCCGGGTTCCATTCCCGGCGTTGTCAGGGATTTTCTCTGCCTCCTGATGACTGGGTGTTGTGTGCTGTCCTTAGGTTAGTTAGGTTTAAGTAGTTCTAAGTTCTAGGGGACTGATGACCATAGATGTTAAGTCCCATAGTGCTCAGCGCCATTTGAACCATTTTTGAACCGACACAACATATGCATATAGAAAGGATCTATGTAAAACTGTAGAATAAGCCCGGTATTTGGAGAAACTCACGTCTTCTGTACCGAGTCCAATAAGACAGTCTATGGAGACCTCTTCCTCGCAGAGAGAACGGTCAGTGGAATCTCCTATCTCTATGTGCTGCCATTGTGCTTCGAGCCACAACTTGAAGGTGGTAGCAGCGATTTCATCTTCCAACAGAGTGGTGCCTCTACACATTTCCGAAATTGTCCAACAAATTACTTCATTCAGACGTCGCCACGTCGTTGGACATGGCCGTTGACCTGGCGCTACTCGGGTGGTGAACAGGGTCACCGGACATGAAAATTGCGATATTTTCTGGTGGCGCTACATCAAGGCTGGTGTTTATGCTCCACCTCTAGCATGATCCTCGAAGTCTTGCGAGACTTCATCACAGCTGCTGTTCTTACAGTCAGCCTTGATACGCTGGGTCGGGCATGAACAAGATTGGGCTACCGATCAGATGTGTACCATGAGAGAGGGTGGACACATAGAAGATTTATCAACATTATATAAAACTTCGAGAGTTTGTATTCCAGATACTACAATGTTTGTTACACGATTCTTGGTCACTTTCGTGCATTTCTCTTTTTTTTAATTTTAAATGGGTTTAATTAACTTTTGTATGAGAATCGGGAGTACATGAATGCATAAAGACTGCAGTGTGGGTTAACAGCCGTAGGCAAATTAATCAGTTAATTGGAGATAGGAGAAGCAGTCAAGCATGAATATCTTAGAAACTTCTGCGACGCAACAGAATTGAAAAGATTCCAGTTACCGTAATTCCATCGGAAGATCGTAGGAATTATTGTGGGAACCTGTTTACTGAAAACCGTCCAGAAGTATTTGTTAAAACCGACGACGTGTTGTCTATCTTGGATGGATCTTATGAAAAGAACGAAATAACTATGCCTTTAGCGCTTATGACTGTGAAGAATGGACGAACGTCAGGTCTAAATGGGTGGCCCAACGAATTATTCAAAAGAGGACCAGTTACATTTCCGGATTTAATGGTCTGCTTCCTAAGGGGTGAAACAGAGGAATGAGAAACATCATACATATCCAACATACACAAACAGAGTGGCTTGAAACAATACTCAAACTACAGAGTGATAAATTTAATAAATTTAATCCGTAGGTTACATGGAAAAATTGTGAATCGAATCACAGATTTTGGATGAAAAAGAACAACTTTCGGGAAAGGACCATCTAGTATCTATATTTCTATATGGTTTTCACAGATCGTCGGAAAGCCTATGATAGCATTTCCCCCGTGAATTTTTAACTGCAGTTTTAGAGAATGGAGTTTGTTGTTTACAAGTTGAAGCTGTTAGTGCTTTATAACAGGTGCTTCAAAAACGCTTTTAAAAGTTTTGGGGGAAGGTTCCTTACGCAAAAACACGAAATAAGTTCAGATACACGTATGTCCGAGAATCCTTCGTTTTCGAGTTATTAAAGAAATATTACAAGTTGATTAATTGGAGTTCATCAAGACACAAACTCATAATAAATGCTGGAAATACCCTCCTCGAGCTTCTAGACACGCGTGCACTCATCGAATCATGGACTTTCGCACGCTTTCAGACACTCTCTGACCGTTTCGAAAGGCATCGTAGCCTACCATGACACATCAATGAAGAGTGTCTGCATCCTGGTGGTCAGCTGCATGGAAGAATTGTTTAAGGTGTCCCCAGCAATAATAATCCAAAGGACTGAAGTCAGGGGAATTTGAAGGCCATGGATCAGCTCTTCCTCTAACTATCCATCTCTCACGGTAGATACCAGTCACTGCATTTCCAACACTGACACTGATATGTTCTTGAGCTCGATCATATATAAACCACACGTTTCTTTTTTTCTGTTGGTGGGGGTTCAATTTCAAGTAGGTCTACAAGGGTTTGGACAGCCACTGTAGGACACCCCGGGGGAACGTATGGCCCTACCAGACAGTCTCCTATTATTCCACCGCATATATTAAACTGATACTAATGTATAGCCTGTACTGTAGCCTGAGTACTGCGATCGCCCCATATGTGTTGGTTGTGGAAATCTGTTACTCTGTCTCTTCCAAGCGTTGCCTCGTCTGTGAGCAAAACGGAAGAGACAAACAACGGACTGGAAGTTTGTGCAACAACCCGTCGGCGAATGTTCTCTCCTTCTGCGTGGCCGGGCAGACATAACGCCTTGCACACGTTGAACATGGCACCGATACGTGAGCTCCTGGCGAAGTACCCTCCATGCTGAATTTGGCAATGTACCAAATGGGCTGATACCTGTATTTTCCTTAACAGCTACATCTACATATCTACGTATATACTCCGCTAGCCACCAAGCGGTGTATGGCGGAGGGCACAATTCGCGCCAAAGTCATATTCCCCCCCCCCCCCCACCTCTGTTCCACTCGCGGAGCGCGCGGGGAAAAACGACTGTCTGAACGCCTCAGTACGAGCTCTCATTTCTCTTATATTTGAATGGTGATCATTGAGCGCTTTGGAAGTTGGTGGTAATAATATACGTTCTACATCCTCGGTGAAGACCGGATTTCGGAATTTAGTGAGTAGCCCCTTCCGTTTAGCGCGCCGTCTGTCTGCAAGTGTGTCCCACTTCAAACTTTCTATGAGATTTGTAACGCACTAGCGATGGCTAAATGTACCAATCACGAATCTTGCCGCTCTTCTTTGGACCTTCTCAATCTCTTGAATCGTATCCAACTGGTAAGGGTCCCATCCAGAAGAACCATACTTTAAGATTGGACGAAATAACTTATTGTAAGATATTTCCTTTGTTGAAGGACAGCATCGCTTCAGGATTCCACCAATAAACCGCTATCTAGAGTTCGCCTTACCCGTTACTTGTGTAATCTGATCATTCCATTTGAGATCATTTCGGATGGTCACACCCAGATACTCGACGGACGGGACAGCTTCCAAAGACTGGGCATTTATTTTGTACTATTTCATTGATCATTGATGGGGATTTTCGCCTTGTTATACGCAGTTGGTTACACTTACTTATATTGAGCGATAACTTCCAATCATTACACCACGCATTTATTTTCAGCAAATCCTCATTGATTAGTTCACAACTTTCGTGTGATGCTACTTTCCTGTAGACTACAGCATCATCGGCAAAAAGTATAATGCCGCTGTCAGTACCATCAACCAGATCGTTTATGTAAATCGTAAAAAGCAGCGCACCTATTACGTGCCCTGGGGCACACCTGAACAGCGCTGTTCCTGGTCAGACGTACAAACAACTTGTGGTCTTCTTCGATCAATGGTTTGTGGTGCCGTGGATCTTTTCTCGGTAACGCCACGACGGACAGCACCAATGACTCGGCTGTCTTCGGTCTGGAAACGCCTTCGGATAAAGCCATGTAGCCTCGAGTCCATTACCGCTCTGCGGCCATACACAAGAGTCATGTCTACCTGCTCGTGAAATGAATATCCCGCCATGTACAAACGTAATAGTCTCAGCTAACGCCCTACCTATGGTTCATGTACACAATGGACTTGTTGAAGATAGGTGAATGACGAACGTAAACAAATCTCCATAGCAAAAAAACGCCGTCTAGGATACAATGAATCAGACGGGTGCACAGAAAAGCGAAGTTGTTTGGTTGAACATGGAAAACCGTTCAACGTAGGCTTGCATTAACAAATAAAAAGCGGAGGATTTTCTGGGATATATTTCTCTGAATTTTTTTCCTTGTCCTGGTACGGAACCCGTCCCGAAGGTTTGTCAAAGTGTTTGTGGAAGATTCTGTATAGTGACACAACTTAATAGAACTGAACAGGGAAACTGTCTGGTGAGATTACAGTGACCAGAGGGCAATGAAAGTTGTATGTGCTAGCATCTACATTATTTAAAAATATACGAGTACTTGAATTCTGCCTGAAGGCTATGCAGAAGTTCCTTTCGTAGTGTGGCTGTGTCTACAAATAATGATAAGCGATTCATTTTAAACTTCGCTGATAACCATTTTATTTTAGCAGAGGATGTGGCCGACATAAATTACACAGATAGAAAACGGCACAGAGAATGTTGTGAATGGGATTTAACCATTAATTTACAGGATACGAAGTAGCTGGTTACTGGAGAACTGGATCAGGACCTGACGTTAGATTCTGTGGTAGTAAGGTCTGCGGACTGTTATAAATATTTGGGAGTCATTGTTAACAAAAATGGACCCAGTGAAAGCGAAATTAAGAATCGCGTTGGCCAAATTAGAAAAACAACCTAATAGTTAAGTGGAGTTATATGGATCACACATAGGGCAGGATGATGCTTTCTGAATCATAAAGCTATGTGGATAGAAATAAAAATGAAAGTATTCTACTGCTCAGTCGGTGTCCGAACTTCGGACGCAATTACTCGTTTGTTACAGGACCGTTGCTAGACAAGTTGTGCACAAGGGACAAGAATTATTTCCTAAATATATTTAATCCAGACAGAAACCATCGAGAAGGAAATAGAAGAGGTAAAACAGGACCGCTTGTACCAATCGGCGGTACAACGTTAAGTCTGTTTAAAATAGGTCTATTATCGAAGTACGTGAATGCTAGTTACAAATCTTCCCACTATCAGCTGTGTAGTGTCGACCAGGTGGGACAACAGAATAACTAGCAACATCTGTAATAAATTTGAGCAACAGCCTACATTTAAAAAAGATATGGATATGGAGCTATGTGAAGCAATCTTCCTGGGGCATTCTGAAGCGGAGTGTAATGTGTATTATTTCTTCTTTATTAAAGTATTTATGTTCCCTAATTGTACGCAGTAATGACTCAGCCTCTTTACCACATTTTTTTTTTTTTGGTAAAATTTTCGACGTCGTCTGGAGACGTGGATCTAATGTATGAAATGCTGCGACTGTGAAGGGAATTGAGTGCACAGGTATTTTCCCCTTCAGTTGCAACAAAATACCGTTACACAAATTCCTTCCTTCGTCCACATTCCTGAAAGATGAGTCCCGCTGTGTTAGCACTGAATCGGAAGTAAACCCAGTCCCTGCAGCTCCTCCTATTCCGCGAGGAAATTCGTACAGTCGTAGCTCATCGTCGACATAATCATTATCATCATCATATATCGTCTGTTTTGCCAACCCCAACGAAAACCACCGGTACCACGTGCTAGGAGGGAGAAACATTGTGCTCGTCATCTGAGATCACCAGTTCATGTCATGCTTACAGGAGGGAAGAG
This sequence comes from Schistocerca serialis cubense, assembly GCF_023864345.2. Lineage (NCBI taxonomy): Eukaryota > Metazoa > Arthropoda > Insecta > Orthoptera > Acrididae > Schistocerca > Schistocerca serialis. Next base: position 465,683,448 of record NC_064645.1, on the reverse strand, counting down.
AAAATTGTATTTTGAAAACTCCCAAAGAAGGAAGGTAAAGGGTTGCAGAAATGCCCTGGATGTTGAAGAGAAAGTTTCAAATCCGTCTTCATCATCACCGAAAGCTGCGTCGGAGAAATAAAACATACTTTGTGGAGTCTTCAACATCAAATATGATGAGGTTAGGTTACGTTAGGTTAGGGTAGGTTAAATTCTTAAAGGAATAAGAATGGATCAGGTACGATTAGTGCAATATGTCGTTTCATGAAATTTGTGTGGGGGCTTCTGGTAGTAACGAATTGCGTTGTCGGAAATACATGTAACAACTACCGGAACAGTTATAAAGTGTAATTTTTTATATTGTTTGTAACTGTATGACGGATTATGATATACCTAGTCGCATTTACGAATGCATGACCATGATCTATTCACCGTTACAGTTCAACAAGTGTACTAAAATAAAAGCAAGGGATGTGTTAACTCACCGATGAAATTTACATCGTTTGCTTTGCAGATGACAAATTATCAATACAGGACACCATACATATGGTCCTGAAAACCGAATAATGTAAAATCATTGTAAGAAGGAAACTAGCAAAAAAATTTTTAGGTCTCACTTTGTTAAATCTGCTACAACCTAAAATATGTTTACTTCTTACAGTTTTCAATAAACAAAAGCCACGCATGATAGTACAGACGTGGCGAGAAATGTTTGGGTATGAAAACAGTGTTTCTGCATAAAGGTGCAACATATAATCTATAATTTAACTGCAATCACTGAACTAACGACAAGAGATGTAGATCCAAAAGAGGATATTTACCATCCCTTTGAGGCCTAATAAGTTAAAATGATTCATTTACCCAATTTCATCATATTGTTTCGGAGAAAAAGTTAAAGTTTGGAAAAAGTGTAGCAACATACAATGAAGCGCCAAAAAAACTGGTACAGGCGTGCGTATTCAAATACAAAGGTGTGTAAACACGCAGAATACTGCACTGCGGTCGAAACGCCTACATAAGACAACGTCTGTCTGGCGCAGTGGTTAATCGGTTACTGCTGCTACCATGGCAGGTTATCACGATTTGAGTGAGTTTGAACGGGGTGTTGTAGAAGGGCGCACGAACCATGGGACACAGCATCTCCGAGGTAGAGATGACGTGGGATTTTCCCGTACCCACGATTCAGGAATAGAGTAATCCATCAAGTCTCCGACATCATAGCATGAACGGGACCAATGAAGAGTGAAGAGAATCGTTCAAAGTCACAGAAGAGCTACCATTTAGAAACTGCTGTAGATTTCAATGCGAGGCCGTCAGCAAGTGTCTGCGTGCAAACCATTCAAAGAAACATCATCGATATGGGCTTTCCGAGCCGGAGGCTCACTCGCCTATCCTCGATGACTACACGACAAAAAGCTTTACACCTCACCTGGGCCCATCAACACCGTTATTGGGCCGGCCGAAGTGGCCTTGCGGTTCTAGGCGCTACAGTCTGGAACCGGGCGACCGCTACGGTTGCAGGTTCGAATCCTGCCCCGGGCATGGATGTGTGTGATGTCCTTAGGTTAGTTAGGTTTAATTAGTTCTAAGTTCTAGGCGACTGATGACCTCAGAAGTTAAGTCGCATAGTGCTCAGAGCCATTTGAACCATTTCAACCGTTATTGGACTGTTGATGACTGGAAACATCTTGCCTGGTCGGACGAATCTCGTTTCAAATTGTATCGATCGGATGGACGCGTACGGATATGGAGACGACCTCACGAATCCATGGACCCTGGATCACAATACATTGTACCATTTAGATTGCCATCAATAATATGGGCGCCAATTATCCTTCCTCCCACAATGCCGCACCATACATTAATCCGCCAAGGTCGCTGATGTTCCACTTGTCGCAGCCATCGTGGATTTTCCGTTGCCCAATAGTGCATATTATGACGGCTTACGTTACCGCTGTTGGTGAATGACGCTTCGTCGGTAAATAGAATGCGTGCATAAAAATCTGTCATCGTCCCGTAATTTCTCTTGTGCCCAGTGGCAGAACTATACACTACGTTCAAAGTCGCCGCCATGCAATTCCTGGTGCATAGAAATATGGTACGGGTTCAATCGATGTTGACGTAGCATTCTCAACCGTCTTTGAGATTCCCGATTCTCGCACAATTTGTCTGCTACTGATGTACGGATTAGCCGCAACAGCAGCTAAAACACCTACTTGTGCATAATCATTTGTTGTAGGTCGTGGTTGACGTTTCACATGTAGCTGAACACTTCCTGGCCGGCCGAGGTGGCCGAGCGGTTCTAGGCGGTACAGTCTGGAACCGCGCGACCGCTAAGGTCGCAGGTTCGGATCCTGCCTCGGGCATGGATGTGTGTGATGACCTTAGGTTAGTTAGGTTTAAGTAGTTATAAGTTCTAGAGGACTGATGACCTCAGAAGTTAAGTCCCATAGTCCTCAGAGCCATTTTTGAACAGTTCCTGTTTCCTTAAATAACATAACTATCCGGCGAACGGTCCGGACGCTTGGATTATGTCGTCCAGGATACCGAGCAGCATACATAGCACACGGCCGTTGCGCATTTTGATCATAATAGGCATACATCAACACGATGTCTACCTTTTGCGCAATTGGTAAACGGTCCATTTTAGCATAGGTAATGTATCACGAAGCAAGTACCGTCCGCACTTGCGGAATGTTACGTAATACCACGTACTTATACGTTTGTGACTGTTACAGCGCCATCTATCACAAAGCGAAAAATGTGGTCCAACTAAAACATTCATATTTCTTTACGTACTACACGAATATGTAATAAAAAATGGGGGTTCCCCTTTATAAAAACGCAGTTGATATCCGTTTGAGGTATGGCAGCGCCATCTAGCGGGCCAGCCATAGCGCCATCTGGTTCCCCCCTTCAAGCTAGACGAGTTTCGTTCTTTGTAGTTTTTTCGTTTGACGCTTATATCGTGAGATATTTGGCCCGGTCACTATCAATAGACCACACTGTATAGTTCAGTGAATGTCACCATATACAAAGAGTCCGTCATTAGTGTATTCGACTATCGTGCTTCCTGTGTTTTTAAACGTCGCGAGTCATTTTGCGCAAAGCTTCACATGTGTCCGGTGGGAATGATGCGGAGGGCCGCAGTGCTGTGGGATCACAGTGAGGAGATACAGACGCCGGGGCTCTGACGGAACGGCGCCTGATTGCCGGTAGCTGCACGCGGCGCAGAGTAGAGCAGAGCAGGAGGGCAGAGAAGCGATGGCCGCCACCTGCTCCACGGGGCTCGTTCGCGATGTGATTGCAGGCATCAGTCAGCCGTCCGGCCGCCCTCACGCTCGCAGAGGCGGAGCTGCAGTCGGAGAGCGGAGGCCAATCGGACATCAACCGTCCACCCACGCGGGACGGCGGTTCTCCTCGCTGTTGTGATTACCTTCCCGTACCAAAGGGACACGCGTTTATGTCATGTATTTCTGCGAATTAATAAAACAGTATAATTCTTTCTCGCATCTTAGCTTTCAAAATACCGTCTGTTTCCAATCTTCCGCCAGCAAATTCCTTTTGAACATACCGCTTCTCACTCGCGCTTCCCAAGTTGTTTTCTGGCGCTCTCTCCTTCTCCTAGTTAAAACTTATTCAATCATCAGCTTAGGCCATCTGTGCTCACCTAAACGGCGTACATACCCATAAAATCTCTGTTGTCTTTCTACAGCTGTATGCACTATACTGGTGCACAGCTTCATTCTCTTGCTTATGTTTTCGTATTTTTTATCCCATAGTCTGTACCTACAGCAACGCCTCTAAAATTCCATTTCCAGCGACCATAAATACCACTTTATTCTTTCCCACTTCGCTGACACGTACACTGAAGGTCCGAACAAACTGGTATACCTGCCTAGTGTCGTTAGGGTGCCGGCTAGCACCCAGAAGTGTCGTAATATCACGTGGCGTGGACTCGACTAATGTGTCAAGTAGCGCTGGAGGGAACTTACACCATGAATCCTGCATGGCTCTCCATAAATCGGTAAGAGTACGAGGGAGTGGAGATCTCTTCTAAACAGCACGTTGCAAGCCATTCCAGATACGCTCAATAATGTTCATGTCGGGGGACTTTGGTGGCCAGCGGAAGTGTTTAAAAACTCGGAAGAGCGTTCCTGGAGCCACTCTGTAGCCATTTGGGACGTGTGGGGTGTCACATTATCCTGCTGGAATTGCCCAAGTCTGTCGGCAGTTGATGTTACTACAAGATGTTTCACTGCATGACAGAATGGCGATGTACTTCTAACATGATGGATGTCCGGCACATAGCTCGCGTGTGGCTGAAGCGATATTGAATAGCATATTTCATGACAGGTGGATTGGTTGTCGAAGCACCATACCATGACCCGCACGTTCACCGGATCTGACGTCCCCGTATTTCTTTCTGTGGGGAACGTTGAAGGATATTTGCTATCGTGATCCACCGACAACGCCTGACAACAGACGTCAGCGCATTGTCAATGCATGTGTTAACATTACGGAAGGCGAACTACTCGCTTTTGAGAGGAATGTCGTTACACGTATTGCCAAACGCATTGAGGTTGACGGACACCATTTTGAGCATTTATTGCATTACTGTGGTATTTACAGGTCATCACGCTGTAACAGCATGCGTTCTTAGAAGTGATAAGTTCACGAAGGTACATGTATCACATTGGAACAACCGAAATAAAATGTTCACACGTACCTACGTTCTGTATTTTAATTTAAAAAACGTACCTCTTACCAACTGTTCGTCTAAAATTGTGAGCCATATGTTTGCGTCTATTACAGCGCCATCTATGACAAAGCGGAAAAAGTGGTCCAACTAAAACATTCATCTTTCTTTACGTACTACACGAATACGGAATCAAAAAATGGGGGTTCCTATTTTTTTTAAAAAAAAACGCTGTTGATATCCGTTTGACCTGTGGCAGCACCATCTAGATGACCAACCATAGCGCCATCGGTTTCCCCCTTCAAGCTAGACAAGTCTCCTTCTTTGTAGTTTTTCGTTTGACGCTTATTTCGTGAGGTATTTGGCCCGCTCACGATCAATGGATCGTCCTGTATATATATATAAAAAAACGTAATACAGTTACAAACTGCGGCGTGCACACACTATTGAACATGTAAACGTCACTACAGATTTTCGTATTTAGCTTATCACATGTTCGATAGGCCTGCCACCATTGGGGTTGATGTGGGGCAGACGAATACCGAAATTCTGCATGTCCCGCTGAAGTGTCGGAACATCAATGCTGTCGATGACCTACTGAATGGCTGTTTACAGCCTGGCAATGGTTTTTGAACTATTGCTATACTCCTTGTCTTTAATATAGCCCCACAGAAAGGAGTCGCATGTGTTCAGATCCTAAATGTATGGCAGTCAACCGAGGCCCATGCCAGTGGCCTCTGAGCACCCCATGTAGCGAAACAATCGCTGTGTCGTTTGAGAGATACAGAGGCGAGCGAGTGTGCCGGAACCCGCCCCAGTTCATTGCTAGCAACGCCACGTCACCATAACGCGTCTGTGAGTAGCACACAAGTATTTCACCATAATTAAGAATGAAATTAAAAGTTAAAGTTACTTTTTTAACTTTGTCAACATATGTTTCAGTGTAATAATGTTTAAACTGTCAAGTATCAGATTGATTAGGTCAATATTTTACCTAAATACATCGTTTTAAGAAAAAAATAAGTGGCACTAAATAATGAAGCTTGAAACCCAGAAATGTGCAGATGTATGTCAAAATCAACTGGTGCAAATCTTAACATGATTAAAGTAATGTTTTGGTCATAATCCACGTTCTTCAAGAAAATGTTAAGGCGTTATATACTAGACTTATAAAGGTGAAAATTTGTATGACGCTTCAGTTCAACATAAAAATAATAGCTACGTGACCCCCATTAAGCTACTTATAATAGTTTTCGAGTACTGTACTGAAAACTAAATTTGGAACAAGAATGTCATTGTTTGTAGTGGATTAAGTATCTGTTATGTTAATGCTAGAAAGTTATGGTTGCAGCACGCTATGAAACCTATTAAATACACTCCTGGAAATTGAAATAAGAACACCGTGAATTCATTGTCCCAGGAAGGGGAAACTTTATTGACACATTCCTGGGGTCAGATACATCACATGATCACATTGACAGAACCACAGACACATAGACACAGGCAACAGAGCATGCACAATGTCGACACTAGTACAGTGTATATCCACCTTTCGCAGCAATGCAGGCTGCTATTCTCCCATGGAGACGATCGTAGAGATGCTGGATGTAGTCCTGTGGAACGGCTTGCCATTCTGTTTCCACCTGGCGCCTCAGTTGGACCAGCGTTCGTGCTGGACGTGCAGACCGCGTGAGACGACGCTTCATCCAGTCCCAAACATGCTCAATGGGGGACAGATCCGGAGATCTTGCTGGCCAGGGTAGTTGACTTACACCTTCTAGAGCACGTTGGGTGGCACGGGATACATGCGGACGTGCATTGTCCTGTTGGAACAGCAAGTTCCCTTGCCGGTCTAGGATTGGTAGAACGATGGGTTCGATGACGGTTTGGATGTACCGTGCACTATTCAGTGTCCCCTCGACGATCACCAGTGGTGTACGGCCAGTGTAGCAGATCGCTCCCCACACCATGATGCCGGGTGTTGGCCCTGTGTGCCTCGGTCGTATGCAGTCCTGATTGTGGCGCTCACCTGCACGGCGCCAAACACGCATACGACCATCATTGGCACCAAGGCAGAAGCGACTCTCATCGCTGAAGACGACACGTCTCCATTCGTCCCTCCATTCACGCCTGTCGCGACACCACTGGAGGCGGGCTGCACGATGTTGGGGCGTGAGCGGAAGACGGCCTAACGGTGTGCGGGACCGTAGCCCAGCTTCATGGAGACGGTTGCGAATGGTCCTCGCCGATACCCCAGGAGCATCAGTGTCCCTAATTTGCTGGGAAGTGGCGGTGCGGTCCCCTACGGCACTGCGTAGGATCCTACGGTCTTGGCGTGCATCCGTGCGTCGCTGCGGTCCTGTCCCTGGTCGACGGGCACGTGCACCTTCCGCCGACCACTGGTGACAACATCGATGTACTGTGGAGACCTCACGCCCCACGTGTTGAGCAATTCGGCGGTACGTCCACCCGGCCTCCCGCATGCCCACTATACGCCCTCGCTCAAAGTCCGTCAACTGCACATACGGTTTACGTCCACGCTGTCGCGGCATGCTACCAGTGTTAAGGACTGCGATGGAGGTCCGTATGCCACGGCAAACAGGCTGACACTGACGGCGGCGGTGCACAAATGCTGCGCAGCTTGCGCCATTCGACGGCCAACACCGCGGTTCCTGGCGTGACCGCTGTGCCGTGCGTGTGATCATTGCTTGTACAGCCCTCTCGCAGTGTCCGGAGCAAGTATGGTGGGTCTGACACACCGGTGTCAATGTGTTCTTTTTTCCATTTCCAGGAGTGTAATACAGGCATAACAAGTTTCAGGACGTTGATGTTAATAACAACCAATACAATGTCTCTTAAAGTTGTAGTTCAGAGGACATGTTCTACTGTCAGTTCCGTTCTAAAAATTCTAGAAGGCAAAGTTTTAAGTACGCCGGCGAGCTAAAACTTTTTCTGTGATTTTAATCAACTTACCTACATTCATACAAAAATTACGAAGATTCTAAATTGATTCAAAACATTGTTGTTAAACATTGTGTGTCGAAGAAAGCGGTCGTTTAGAGATTGCTACCGTGGGCAAAGGGCGAATGACAGCAGATGTTCCCTTGACCATCCACTGTGTCACATATATAAATACAGCCCGAGAGGCAAGACTAGGCTTCACTTCGCACCCAGCTGGTACGTCCGCTAAACCCGCTGGGCCGAACAGGTAATTAGGATTATGGAAAGGGCCAAATAGGTTGGGATCAGTTTCACCTTCTAATTGTAATTTATTGCAATTTAATAACACTTTTATAACCAAAGCGGCACATAGCCGAACCTTTACCGAATGCAGTTCTATCACAGCCTCCAAACAAGAAACCTTAGCAAATGAATAAGATAAAAATCCAATTAAGATAGCAATAAAACAATAGAAAACATCACTGCAAAGTAGATAGAACAAACACATGCAAGGTGCAATACATATGGCTGAAGGCCACAATCAAGTTTCAAAATTTTAGAATATATTACCATAGACTTTTAAAGGCAGAAGGCCACGATGTTTAAAAACAAGAAATCTTAAATAACAACAAGATAAAAAATGCAATTAAGGAGGCTAATAAAATAAATAAAAAAATAATCACGGCTAAGTGGAAAGCCTCAAGGCAAAGCAGATAGAACAATCATATGCAAGGAGCAATACCAATGGCTGAAGGCCACAATTAAGTTTCAAATTTTAAGATATATTACCATAATCTTTTAAAAGCAGAAGGCCGCAATGTTGAAGAATGAAAAATATATTTAAGAATTAATTTTGCAAAATTCTTAATACAAATGGAAAATAACCACAAGCCTTAAATTTTAATCAGCTGAAGAGAGAGAATTAAACGCCAGTGGCACTCAGAAGCCTCCAGGGAGGTCGGTCTGCCCTCGTTCACTTTGGCGAGACATGTGGTGAGCCCAACTACACTTGATCCGTCGGAACCCAACCAGGGGACAGCCACTGACTGACCGACACGACGACTTGCTTCCCATCAATCAGTACATGGGAACTCAAACAGAGATGGTTACAAACGTGATAATCCACAATGGAGTGTATATTAGCTGTCAAAATTACACACCATGTTGGGCAGCGACAACAGGTGAGGAAAGGACGCTGCCTGAAATTACGTTAGTGGCGGGTAACCGGAACACTAACGACCACTAGGCAGAAAATTCCGCTGGTACACTTGAATTTGAAACTCGGTGATATTGTTAACTTCACCTAAAAGAACACTGCCTGAATTTACGTCAGTGCCCAGGGCAGGTAACCAGAACACTAAGGGCCACAAGGCAGAAAATTCCACTGGTTCACTCGAATTGTAGTCAACCAAAATAGCTAATTGCACCGCATGGCGGCTAAATTTCAGCAGTAGAAACACTCGGTGTTGCTCACAGGAAAACCTCCCCAACGGAAAACCACCGAAACGAACCATCACAACATGATCGGACGTGGGTAGTTGAAACCACTAGTTAACTTTGACGTCCTGGGTCGGTGAACCACGAAGCTTGTAGAGATCGGACAGCTCCACACACGCTCCGACACTGCACAGGGGCTACCAGCGCACCCAGACGACTGCACCGCGCGGAGATAACTTCCCTCGTCCGCAACAACCGAACGACTGCCTGCAGACCCCTTAGCTGGAAACTATATGTACCAAATCAAAGATGGTACACGCCACAAATATTAATACACATCACTGCTGCCACATGTAGAAGGAAGAAGAACCACGACGTAACCGCAAAAAGGGCGGGAAACCAAACACAGATAGCGAAGTTCACGAAAACGCATAGTTGGGAGTGAGCACGGCTCACCTGCCACTGTGATTCGCGTCAGTCAAACGCCAGATTGCTTGCTGTCTCCGAATTCGCGAGGACTGTGCATCGTTCTGGATCGCTTAGATTTCGCAAAAGTAAGTGTTAGTGTGCCATCCGTAATGTTAACAAATCCACGTGGCAATAGGTAACATTTATTTTCCACTTTTTGATTATTAGTAGTCAGGGCTCAAGACAATTTAGTAGGAATTTACCGTATAGGTCGCCTCTGAAATGCTCATAGTGCTTTTTAAGATAGAGAGATTTCCTGTCAGTATGAACATAATGAATATTGCAATGCTGCGGGTGTGAAACTTTACCAAATACACGTATCACTTGAAACTAAAAAATCTTCATTTATAATCATAGCCCTGATCCCGTTGAACAAATGGAGAATAGAAACATTTCTTTCAATGGGCTGGATAAGAATGTGGACTTGCACGATGGGAACTATGGTCAGTATGTTCTGCATCGCTTTCTGGCTGACCACATAAATAGTTGCCCGGCTCTCGTAAAAGACGAACAATAATTACAACAATTCCAATTTCCTCATGTATCTTATGATTATCATTATTCTCATCAACCGTCCGCAGCTCGTGGTCGTGTGGTTGCGTTCTCGCTTCCCGCGCCCGGTTTCCCGGGTTCGATTCCCGGCGGGGTCAGGGATTTTCTCTGCCTCGTGATGACTGGGTGTTGTGTGACGTCCTTAGGTTAGTTAGGTTTAAGTAGTTCTAAGTTCTAGGGGACTGATGACCAAAGATGTTAAGTCCCATAGTGCTCAGAGCCATTCTCATCAACCCGCCGCCCCACACCCAGACCCAGAATACGGGCCCCAAAGTGCTTCTCCAGGACATCAAACACTCTCATGCTTCGATGGGGTCGAGCTCCGTCTTGCGTGAACCACATCGTGTCGAAATCAGGTTCACATTATATAATGGGGATGAAATCATCTTCCAAAACCTTTACGCACCGTTCACCAATCACCGTACCATCAAGGAATTCCACACCGATTATTCTGCGACTGCACATTGCATAGCACAGAGTCACCTGTTGAGGGTGAAGAGACTTCTCGATAGCGAAATGCGGATTCTCAGTCCCCCCCAAATGCGCAAATTTTGCTTATTGACGGACCCATCCAGATGAAAGTGGGCTTCGTCGCAAAACCAAACAATGCGCTTACAAAGTCACAACATGCACCGTGGCCAAAGGTGCAGTTTGAACGTCCTGACGCAAGCTGTTCAGAAGTTATGAAGATTTTATTTCATATAGTTCAATAATTGTCACCCTGTTCGTATGCAAATCCACGTTTGACACCTTATTTAACAAATAGTAAGGAACGAAGTTTTAAGTTCTAGCGTGCATGCAGTCCCCAGTAAGTGACGGTAAGATCGCTCTGCCTGTGCCATGCCAGCATAATTACAGAGTCCAATGAACTGCGGAGCAGTGTGCAAAACGACGGATGTAAATTTTTTTTCTCTATATTATTCTTGTCAGCAACTTCGATGTCCTGTTAAACTGAATCTGTGATACTTCTTGCACCTATCAGCTCTCGCTATCTTCAGAATGGTGTATATGATTTTTTTTTTCGAGACTGACACATTCTGCACTCAGTGTCAATAGTCTTTTGGTTCCCATTTCCCCAATAATTTTAGAAATTCCAACGAAATGCTGTACGTACGTTCTTCCTTATTTGATATTACCTCTTCCAAAGCTATCTTCTGCTAAACCTTCCGGGATGTAAGGTCGTGGTCCATGAAACTCTTCAGCTCCTAACGTTTCGTCCAGAGCTGCGCTGGACATCTTCAGAGGGGTGGGGTTTCTCCTCCGGTGAGTCTGAAGATGTCCAGCGTAGCTCTGGACGAAACGTTGTAACCTCCCCACAAAAATTTTAAAGTCGATATTTAATAGAAATGGAGCCAAAGCGTAACCTCCCTAGCAATTAAATTTAACGGCAATAAAAATGAGAATCGCAATCTGACTCAAAATATAAGCTGTCACAAAAAATGATGAAAAACAATTCAGTGCTAATGAAACTTCAGTGACAATGAAAATTCAATTAAACCGAAATATCGGTCTTTGGCCCTGTGCAAAAAAAATCAGAATTAATTTCTTACCTCATTGTAACTGCTTGTCAAATTTCTGCTCTTATTGTTGGCCACAGCTTGGAGGAACTGCATTGCAAATAATATTTTTTTTTTTTTTTTGAAATTTAACTGAAACTTTTCTTTAAGGGAAATGGAAGGAAATCGTTGGTTCAATTAAATGTTTCTTTTGTTAAAAATATTGCTTTGAAATCAAAATTATTATTGGGGCACTTGTTGAAAATTAATTACAATAAATAAACTTTACATTATCTGATGATTACCTTAATTAACAATATACCTCATTCAGCATCTTGACCAGAATGCCATGTCGACGCTCGCCGACTCCTCACACACAACTGCACTCGACTGCTACTACCGACATACTGCACGCAACTGAACTGAGCTACTGCTATCGACAGACTGTACTGCATGACGACTACTAGTGTACTGCTCGCAACACTCGCGCGGTCAAGCGCAGACTAACTACGATAAAAGGCTCTCTGGTCAAAGATTTTATGATGCCTCACCATCGCTGCTACGTTACATACGTGTTTCATAACCCCCCACTGGGGGGGCAAAAATTTGGCAGCGATGGTGAGTCATTTGGACTTGCCATCGCAAGAAAATTTTACAATTTACAGAATATTCAAATGTAGTACATAAATTAAATGTGGTGCACACGCACCAAGTACAAAATATATCAGACAAAGACAAAATGTGAGTACAAAACATAGTAGCAAATCTGAAAAATGTATATACAAATTATTTGACAGATAACAAATTGCACACGCACTGAAAAAATTCTTTAGCATTTTCAGAACAAATAAACAGAATGGCAGAATATCATGTTGATAAGTGACATGAGTGTACTCGCACTGGAGTTCAGCAAATCGAAAAAAAATGTATAACTCATGAACATAAATGATGTTAGCAAAAAAATGATCTTCACTATGTGACAAGAATTAGGATAGGAAAGGGTAGGATTGCATCATGGTTGTAGCACTTTAGATTGCACACAGCGGTTCTGAAAGTCCATATCTTTCCACAGAAGTACAACACCAAGTGACACAATTTGAAGTTCTTCTCCCATCAGAATTTATCAGCGTAGCCAAGACACTGAACTGTCGTAGTAATGTTCCATGTTTTCATTTTGGCAGTACATTAGGTACACCAATCAGTGGGACCATAATAACGTCTTCATCGCTCACGGTGGTGGACAGTATGTCGTGTCAACATCACACCAACGTAGAATTAGTGCAAAACCAAAGATAGTGCTCCATGATCACTAGGATAGACAGGACAAATGGACATTGCAGTAATTCAGGGTAGTTAGCTCATAAGGTGAAGGACATTAAGTCACATACCATTCTTCATTAGTAGTTTGCGGCATTCATAGCCCAGTTATTGAACATTTCTGTACCATGTATGTAGTGTTACAGAAAAATGTTCATTAATTGTTTTACATAGAATCAGTAACCTTCTTTTCCTAGTTACAAAGCATTATTAAATAATCGCATTCTTTTCCAGTTACATATAGCATAGTTAATTAATCATTTGTCATTCCATTAGTAATCTCATTCTTGTCCAGTTACAAAGCATAATTAATCACTTGTCATTTCAATATAGTAAGAATCATTAGCTTTTTATCTAATTACAAAGCATTATCAAACAATCACATTCTTTTCCAGTTACAAAGCGTAATTAATCATTTGTCATTTGAATATAGTAAGAATTATTAGCCTTCTCCAATTACAAAGCATTATGAAACAATTAAACAATCGCATTCTTTTCCAGTTACAAAGCGTAATTAATCATTTGTAATCATTAGCCTTCTCCTAATTACAAAGCATTATTAAACAATCGCATTCTTTTCCGGTTACAAAGTATGGCATAGTTAATTAATCATTTGTCATTCCAATACAGTAAGAATCATTAGCCTTCTCCTAATTACAAAGTATTATTAAACAATTGCATTCTTTTCCTGTTACAAAGTATGGCATAGTTAATTAATCATTTGTCATTCCAATAGTAATAATCATTAGCCTTCTCCTAATTACAAAGCATTATGAAACAATCGCATTCATTTCCAATTACAAAGCATAGCATAATTAATTAATCATTTTCCAAGTGACATATTATTCATTGCTGTTCAGCATTACTCAGAACTTTCTCAAACTGGTATCACTATTTGGGACTGGTAATATATTTTTTTGTTAGCAATGCATTGCGTTGGGATCGATAATTAATTGCTGAGGCATAACACTATTTGCTTTGACCTATTGCTGCAAATGAGGATAGTTAGCGTCATTCGTCATGAGTCAGCTGTAGCAAGGTTATGTAACAAGGCAGTATATGTGATCACATTTATAAATGATAAACACAAATGGGTAAAAAATAAAAATGCAAGTACTAGAACAGGTATAATAAGTAACAGGTTTAGTAAGTATCATGAAAAGCTTCTCCTGGAAAAAATACCAAATGGATTATTGACCTGAAAGAAGAAACGCACACTATGATGAAAAGTAGTGAACTTCGAATTAACAGGTAGTGAAATGTATATAAAAATGTGTTCCATAGCTGTCCTTTCCAAAACTTTCCGTCATCCTACTATGCAATATAACACCTGCTGTCAAAACAAACTGCAACAAATACTTAAATAACTACATAGCCTAAATATAACTTCAACATTATCCTCATCTTTAAAGAAAAAAAACTTCATTATCAATCACTTCATTATCCATATTATCATAACTTCATTATTATCATCACCTGTAAAGAAAAACTTCATTATTCATAACAACATATCCTTCATCATTATTCATCAGCATTCATTATCATCTGCAAAAAAATCACTTCATTACTCATTATACAACAATCCCTTAACTCTAGCATATTTCATCACTAAAACTAAGACGTGTAGTTCTGTCTGACAGCCTGCATCAATCACCTTGTATTCTGAAAGAAAAAATTAGTTAAGACTGCTATTCTACGATGAGTATAGTATATTCTTGTTAATGCTTGTTAATCCTGATCCATTTACTCTTCCTCATAAAGTTATTGCATCTTCTTTCGTTTATTCCCATTTCTGTTGAATTTATCTCTTACACGCATCATTTCTTTCTGAAATTAATGAACAAGGATTAATGTCTTGCACTTAAATCATATACCCACTAAATAATGACTGGTTTATGGTGACACAATTAAGCATACAGCATAACATGACAGAAAACGTAATATGTCAAAGACATTGACAGTGTTCAGATGCAAAAATGTACACAGAATAATACAATGCAGCAGCAAAAAACGTAGAACAGTCACGATCTTGAGATGTCATAGGGCAAAAAGAATGTCAAAGTCAACTGGTGTGTGTTATATCTTAACTATTTCACAGTGCATACAAACAAAACTTGAAAACAATCATACATAAAATGACAAATGTGACGTTCGTTGTGTTCAGCTTGTATGTAGTGTAGTTAATCGAGGCGAGAATTAAAGACTTTAATGGAGAGAGAATTTGATAAAATTACTACGTCATTACATAGAATTGCATAATTATTCATAAAATACCTAAGTTCATCTGGAAAAATATGCACGGTCTGATGTGTATCGACAAGAAAAGCGACCTGCTAACCTTACCTTGCCGGGCACTTGCCAAGAAAAAATACGATAATCATCAGTAATTAGTCATGTGAATATAATAGCATAAGTGGTCATAAAAAAAATTAGTTAATGGCATCATAGTGTGTCGAATCATAAGGTGTCTTCATTCAATAAAGGATTTAATATTTGACCAATGGTGGTTGCCTTTCGATTTTCTGGTTCTCAAAGTTTTGACGTGTACAACATTGGGATGAGGAATGCTGCGAAACCGATATGGACCTGCGTATATAAGTTCAAATTTACTGCACTTACCTTTTATTCTGCTGGATAAATAGTGTGTACGCACTAATATCTTCTGTCCAACGTGAAAGTCGCGGCGTGTACAAACCTGTTTTTGCTGTCTTCTCCGGCGCTCTGCGGCACGTTTGATGTTGTTCAGCGCAATGTCAATTATTTCATGGTGTCGTAGATGACGACATTTAGGGAAGTTTACTAATTCTTTAATTTTATTTGGTGGTTCAACGTTTTTCAGTATAACAGACGGAGATAGCATAGTGGATTCATTTGGAATGGAATTAATTACATCTTGGAATGAGAGTATGTGTGTATCCCAATCAATATGTCTTTTGTGGCAGTATATTCTACACAGTTTACCAATTTCTTTCATTAATCTTTCACAGGGGTTCGAAGAAGCATGATACTTGGATATATAGATCGGAGAAATGTTTCTAGCTCGTAACATGCGTGTCCATATGGCACTACGAAATTGTGATCCATTGTCAGAAATTACTTTCATCACATGCCCTACATGAAATAGAAAATGTTTTACAAATGCTTTCGAAACAGTTTTAGCAGTAGCTTTGCGTAACGGAGTGAAAGTAACAAATTTTGAAGTGAGCTCAACAGCGACAAAGATGTAGCAAAAACCTCTGTTAGTTCTCGGAATCGGACCAAAAATGTCTACTGCGGCCATGTGTCTTAATTTAACAGGTACAATAGGATATAAAGGAGGAATATGTGAAATGGTGTCTGATTTAGCTTTCTGGCAAATTTTACAAGACGCTAAAACTCGTCGTATACGTTTTTCCATGTTGGTAAAATGACAGTTCTGTCTCAGTATAAGAAAACATTTTCGTGCTCCGTAATGTGCGTAACTTAAATGAGTGTACCAAATTAATTTGTTAACCAGTTCGCCAGGAATGCATAATAACCAATTGTTGCTGTCAGGATGAGAGCGGCGAAACAGAATGTCATTGCGTACAGTGTAATGGTTTCTAATCGTAACATTATTCTTATCTTGCCAAAGGTGTTTAATTTCTTTCCACACATTGTCTTTATTTTGCTCTTGTGCTATGTCCTGTAATGACGATGAAATAAAGTTTTCAAATGCAACTTGCTGAATGTACATGACGCTGAAATTTGCTTTGCAGAAGTTGGTTACGATTTCTTGCCGATTGTTGCTGAGAGAACGAGATAGTGCGTCTGCTATAACATTTTGCGTGCCGGGAATGTGAACTATTGTAAAATTAAATTCCTGTAAATAAAGTTTCCATCTGCTTAATCTGTCGTGAGGAAATTTAGCCGAAAGTAAAAATTGTATCGCTCTGTGGTCTGTGTAAACGGTGGTATGTCTGCCATAAAGAAAGTGCCGAAATCTCGTAAAAGCCCATACAACACATAATGTTTCAAGTTCTGTAACAGAATAATGTCGTTCAGCAGGTGACAGAATGCGACTTGCAAATGCGATGTTTTTAATTACTGTAGAGCCATCTTCTTCAATTTCCTGGAAAATGTGTACGCCTAAAGCGGTGTTGGAACTGTCGGTGGCAATGGAAAAATTTCTGGTAAGAACTGGGTGCGATAAAAGTGGTGCATTCAACAGAGCATGTTTCAGGTTCATGAATTCAGAGTGTGCTTGCTTGTCCCAAGACCAAATACTGTTTTTACCTGTTAATTGGCATAATCTGGGTGTGTCTAAAGCAGAGTGATGAATAAATTTACGAAAAAAATTAATTAAACCCAAAAAACTGCGTAATTGCTTTTTTGTCGTAGGAATAGTAATGTCACGTAGAGCTTGAAGTTTTTCCGGATCAGGTGCAATGCCTTCTGCTGAAATTACGTGTCCAAGAAATTTTATAGAAGTTTTGCCAAAGTGCGATTTACTAAGATTAACTGTAAGTCATTGTGCATGAAAAGTTTGCAACAGTTGTTCTAAAATCACATTGTGTTCAGACCAGTTAGCTTCTGCGATAAGAATGTCGTCTACATACGTCGTAATTCTGTCCTTAAGTTCTGCCGGAAGTATTGTGTTCAAACCGCGAATAAAAGCTGCAGAAGAAATAGTTAACCCGAATGGTAATTTACAAAATTGATAACAGTCGCCGAAACAGAGAAAAGCTGTATATTTTCTGCAATTTGGATGAAGTTGAATTTGCCAAAATCCCGATTTCAAATCTAGTGTAGAATAAATAGCTGTACCGTGAAATTTCTGTAAAAGTTCCTCTAGTGTCTGTGGTCGATCTGTTTCATTAATAATAATGTCATTAATGTGACGTGAATCAAGTACGAGGCGAAGTGAGCCATCTTTTTTCTTAACAATATGTAGCGGGTTTATGTACGGACTAACTGCCGGTTCTATAATTCCTTGGTCAAGCATATCCTGCAATTCTTTTTTAACTTGTTCTCTGTGGATATATGGAATGGGATAATGCTTTGCTTTAAATGTGTCGTGCTGTTTCACTTGAAATTCATACATAAAACCGGACATAGTACCAGGAATATTGTCAAAAACTGGAGCTTGCTGTAAAAGAATTTTGTGTAAGTGCGTTCGTTCGTCGTCTGCAGTTGCACTGCTTTGTCTAACTTTATCGGAAATCATTTGCATTACATCGTAGTCAACTTCGTCTGGAGTATTATAGTTGTGTACGTACATATCCGTGAACGATGTGGGATTACAGTCTATGCTACGTGACACGGAAATGACCTCTGTGCGGTTAATTGTTTGTTCTTCCGCAGATAATGAGTGCTGAAATTCTAAAGCAAGTTGTACGTTTTCATCCTTTAACATTAAATAAGAATTTTGAAAATCGATAACTGCGTCGTGTTGTACCAGAAAATTCGTACCTAAAATAACGTCTGTTGTCAATAAAGGAACAATCCAAAAATTAGATTGGAAAGTATAACCTCCAATACAAAATGATAAATGCGTCTGCAATTTAACGTCTACTCCTTTACTCGATACTGCTCCCTTCACTTTTGTTTTGCCTAAAGGTAATGTCGGATAAGTATTCTCATTGTTGCACTCGTTGAAAGTCTCCTCATTTATTACTGATATAGGTGATCCGGAATCAATTACTGCTGAAAATTTTGATGAACCAATTTTAATTTCGATAACAGGATGTGAAATAGTTTTCTGAACAACTGGTCTTTCCTGTAAAAGAGTGTCTCGTATGTCGTCAAAAGTAATTACATTTTCACGAACAACATTTTGTGTGTCAAAGGTAGTGCTTGTATTATTGGAAGATGCGCCCTGTACAGTATCTAGTCAGATTCTATCTGACGTGTTATTATTATTAGGAGGATGTTGTGGCATTTCGACTATTTGAACTGTCCTATTACTTCTTCCAGACGTATTACGCTCTGGATGATACCTACTGTCGGGTTCGTTCATGAGAATAGGTTCTCGTGCATAATTTTGCTGTTGGTATGACCGACTGTTGTTGGATGTACGCTGAAAATTGTCCTCATTATTTTTACGTCTGTCGTAATAGTCATTCCTATACGGTGCATTACGATAGAAATTGAAATACTGCCTTCTTTGTACGTAGTTGTTTCCTTGCTGCCGTACGTTACTATTTCTTGTATCAGGGACTATACGTGCACGCGGCGAAACATTAAAGCCTGGTTGACCTTGTGCATTCCATTGTTGGTTAGGTATGCTAACCGGCTGGTTTTGATGTTGTTGTTGTGAAACACCTCTATTGTTACTAAAGTGTGGTTCCTGTTGCTGAAAATTTTGACGATATTGATAATTAGAATTTTGGCTGTTATTAGAGTTTTGGTAGTTGTCGTTCCTAAAGCGTCTGTTATCTTTCCTATTGAAATTACGTGTCTAATCATAATTGCTGTACTTTTGTTGACCTTGGTTATTATAAGAAAAATTTTTGTTTACAAAAGAATAATCAGATTGTTGTACTTCCAAGAGCTGTAAAAGATCTCTGAATGCTGAAATGTTTTCCTTTTGCTGCCCCGTTAGAAGTGACACTCGTAATGACCGTGGTAATTTGGAAATGCATAATTGTATAAGTGCAGATTCACTGTACGGTTCACTTAGGTACTGGTTTTGTTGGACCATATGCTCAAAAAATTGCGTGACACTGGGAAAATTGGAGTTCTCATAATTTGGCAAACGAATTAGTTGATCTTTAATTCCGCGCTGTGTCGTCTTCGACCAGTACGCTGACAGAAAAGCATTCTGAAATTCCTCTACCAAGTAACACTGTCTCGCGATCGGTCTCATACGAGTTGCCGGTTCGCCTTCCAAAAAACTGCAAATAAATTCAAGTTTATGTGTTACAGGCCAAGTCGGTGGAAAAGCAAAGCTAAACTGTTGTATCCAATCCAGTGGGTGAATCTGTGTTCTGTCGTTTTTAAACACTTTAAACTTTCTCACTGACAGAAAATGTTTGTAATCAAAATTATCGTCTCTGTGTGATGGAACAGGTTCAGGATTGTAAGAGAATCTATTGAACTGTGGTTGTTCGGAATCTAAGTCCCGTACTCTCTGTAGATTACCCAAATTATACGCGTTGCGCGAGTCTGACAGATGTTCGCGAAGTGGCGTCTGCTGTGATGTGTTATTAACTGAAATACTTTTCATTTCTGTTACTTCTTGTTGTAAACTCGATAACTTTCTACGCAACGTGTTATTAGACGAATCGATCTCATTAAATGTCTGTTGTAAATTTTGAAATTCAGGTGTTTGGTTAAATGAAACCGGTGCAGTATCGTCTGATTTATTATCATTATTACTTTCAATAGCATCAATACGACTGGCTAATTCCTCATATTTTTCAGTCAGTATTTTTGTCTGATCATCGGTTTTAGAATCGGACGCATTAATCTGTTTTTGCAACTTACGCGTAGTTTCGCTCAATTTTTTAACATCAGCTTTGATGACATCGCAATCTTGTGTTAGTTCTAATTGTTCGAATCTGTCTGTCACTGTTTGAATATTTACTGTGTGTGTATCTGTTTTTGATTTAAGATCAGAAATTTCATCAAGTAATTCCGCATTCAACTGTTCTATGGTATTAATTTTGTCGGACACTGTAGTAATATTATTGTCTATATATGTCTTCGCTTTCGCGAACATTTTACGTTTGTCTTCTTGTCTTTGTGCAGTGATTGTTTCCATGACTTGACGTTTGACTTTATTTTGATCCTGAATAAATTTGCGGAAACGCGTATCACTGTTTTGTATGTGGAGATTAAAGCGTTCGTCAATCTGAGAGTTCTGTTGGTCGAATTTCGCGTCTATCTTTTCATCCATTGCGCGCGAAAGTTCTGCAGTCATTGTTCTAAACTCTTCACGTAATTGTGTAGCCTTTTCAGAGCATTGTTTAGCGACTCCGCTAATTTCGTCTCTAAGTGTTTCTGTTGCAGCTGTTTGCAATTCCCTTAATTCCTGAGCAACAGACTTAATTTCTTCGCTATTTTTTTTCGAACAAGCCTCAATTTCCACGCGCAACTGTTCCTTAGTGTCATGACACTGCGCGGCAACAGCTCTAATTTGTTCACTAAGCTGTCTGGAATTGTCGTCTAATTTTTCATTTAAGTGTCTGGAATTGTCGTCTAATTTTTCATTTAAGTGTTGTTTGAGTTTTTCGTTATCTTGTTTGACCTGTTCACTAAGTTGTTTGAGATTTTCACTCTGTTGTTTGGAATCTTCCCTATTTTCATTAAGTTGTTTACTCATTTGTAGCAACAATGCCATAATTGGATTCGACTCAAAGTCAGCATTTCTATTCTCTGTGCTGTTTAATGGTGGATCTGGAATTGTTTCACTTTCTGTAACCATTTGGTCATTTTGAGATTTACAAAAAGGTTTGTCAGTCGAATGTACACTGTCGGTCATTATTTCTGAATTAAATGGATCCGTCGTACTTTCACTACACTGACCATTTACATTAGAAAAATTTGTTTGTATGTTACTTGAATTTTCCAAACCGGTTGTGTTAAGCTGGGTAGCGCTCATTACAATGGAGCGTCCCGCGTCATCAATTGTCGTCAAATTAACAGAAGAGACAATTGAGTTCGTTTGTTCATCATTAAGATAAAAGTCATCATTAGTGGTTGGAACTCATTGACTGTCAGTGAACGCAGGATTGTCATCATTACACTGCGTGTCACAATTACTAGCGGTCACGTTGTTTAAGTCGGTAAATTCATTCATTATACCTCGCGATACACTATTCACAGTCTTTCGGGGCATTTTTACAGTAGTCACAATTATTCACAAAACAATAAGCATAAATGCAAAAGCAACACACAAATACAATAGAGCAACGAATTGCCGTTGACCTGTAGAAAGAAAGTCACAAGATTAGTAAAAGCGTAGCGCCAAATCCTAATTATACTTAAGCAAATAAGAGCAGATATCTGACTGTTTTTCAAAAGACTCTCAACGAAATACGATCCTGGACTGGGTGTCGCCAAGTGTAACCTCCCCACAAAAATTTTATAAATGACAATATTTAATAGAAATGGAGCCAAGAAGCAATATCGTCCCCACAGAAATATTTAAATAAAAAAATATAATAATAAATGGGAGCCAAGTGTAACCTCCCGCAATGAAATCTACTGACAATGACAATTAAACAAAAATTAGCAATCTGACCCAAGTATAAGTTCCTCACAAAAAATGAAGGTTCATTCAGTGATAAGAAAATCTCAGTGATAATGATAATTCAATTAAACCGAAATATCGGTCTTTGGCCCTGTGCAAAAAAAATCAGAATTAATTTCTTACCTCATTGAAACTGCTTGTCAAATTTCTGCTCTTATTGTTGGCCACGGCCTGGAGGAACTGCATTGCAAATAATATTTTTTTTTTTTGAAATTTAACTAAAACTTTTCTTTAAGGGAAGTGGAAGGAAATCGTTGGTTCAATTAAATGCTTCTTTTGTTAAAAATATTGCTTTGAAATCAAAATTATTATTGGGGCACTTGTTGAAAATTAATTACAATAAATAAACTTTACATTATCTGATGATTACCTTAATTAACAATATACCTCATTCAGCATCTTGACCAGAATGCCATGTCGACGCTCGCCGACTCCTCACACACAACTGCACTCGACTGCTACTACCGACATACTGCACGCAACTGAACTGAGCTACTGCTATCGACAGACTGTACTGCATGACGACTACTAGCGTACTGCTCGCAACACTCTCGCGGTCAAGCGCAGACTAACTACGATAAAAGGCTCTCTGGTCAAAGATTTTATCATGCCTCACCATCGCTGCTACGTTACATACGTGTTTCAACGTTAGGAGCTGAAGAGTTTCATGGACCACGACCTTACATCCCGGAATGTTTACCAGAAGATATGTCATCCGGTCGTGAAAGCTTTCATACTCTTCCAAAGCTATTTTGAAATTCGCACTCTAATACGTTCAAACTTCTGACATTCAACCCCACCTCTCATAGACTTTTACTCTTTCATTCATTGTTGCACTTGTCCTTTATTTTTTTTCAGGGTTACCTCACGTTTGGCTGTTCCTGCCTGGAGATCCGAATGAGGGACTAATCCGGGATTTTTCGTCAATGGAGAGATCGTCATGGCACTTTTTCTAGTTGCAGGCTACGTGACCTGTGGGTACAATGAGGTGACGAAAGTCATGGAAGAACCCGTGATAGCATGTCGGACCTCCTTGGCAGCTCAGCGTGGCATGGGCTCAACAAGTCGTCGGAATTCCCCTGCAGAAAATTGGGCCATGCCGCATCTATAGCCCCCCATAATTAGGAATGGGTGGCCGGTGCAGGATTTTGTGCACGAACTGATTTCTCGATTGTGAGAGAGATTAGTGTTTAACGTCCCGTCAACAGCGAGGTCATTAGAGACAGAGCACAAGCTAGGATTAGGGAAGGATTGGGAAGGAATTCGGTAGTGCCCTTTCAGAGGAACAATCCCGGCATTTGCCAGAAACGATTTAGGGAAATCACGGGATACCTAAATCAGGATGACCGGAGACGGGATCGAACCGTCGTCCTCCCGAACGCGAGTCCAGTGTGCTAACCAATTCTAGATTTTGACCACATATATGGTCTATGGGATTCATGTTGGGCGATGCGTGTGGCCGAATCATTCTCTCGATGTGTCCAGAATGTTCTTCGAACTAGTTGTGAACATGTGACATTGAGCACTGTCATCCATAAAAATTCCATCGTTGGCGAAGAGTTCTCGGGCTTCCAGCCGGGTGGCGGTATCTTCAAACAGCGACGTTTCGACGAGTGACATACTCATCATCTTCGCCAGAAGATGATGAGTATGTCACTCGTCGAAACGTCGCTGTTTGAAGACACCGCCACCCGGCTGGAAGCCCGAGAACTCTTCGCCAGCTGTATACGCCGGGAAAGCATACACTCACATTTAATTCCATCGTTGTTTGGTAACATGACGTCCACAAATGGCTGCAAATGGTCTCCAAGTAATCGAAAATGACCCGGTCCGTTCCATAGAAACACAGCCCATACGCTTACGGAGTCACTACCAGATTGCACAGTGCCTTGTTGACAGCTAGGAACCGTGGCTTCGTGTGGGGTGCGCCACACTCGAATCCTTCCATCAGCTCTTATAAACCGAAATGGGGGCTCATCTGATCATGCGGCTATTTCCCACTCGTCCAGCGTCCAACCGACATGGTCACGAGGCATAGAGAGGCGCTGCAGTTAGCAGATGCAGCTGCTGTTAGCATACGCACAGACGTCGGTCGTCTTTTGCCATAGCCCATTAACGCCAAATTTCGCAGCCCTGTCCTAACGGTTACGTTCGTCGTAAGTCCCACATTAATTTCTGGTGTCATTTACCGCTGTGCTCCTTGTGTGTTAACACTTAATACTCTTCAAAAACACCGTTGCTTTCAGTCAGTAAGCGAAAGCCATGTGCCACAGCGGTGTCTGTAGTGAGTGGTAAAGCCTGAATCTGGTATTCTCGGCACACCCTTGACACTGTCGATTTCAGGATACTGAATTCCCTAACAATTTCTGAAATGGAATGTCGAATTTGTCTAACTCCAACTACTATTCTGCGTTAAAAATCTCCTAATATCCGTCGTGCAGTCATAATCGCGCCGGAAACCTTTTCACAGAAAGCTCTTGAGTAAAAATGTAGTGTCCTTTTGTACATTAAGTACGCGATAATACCGCCATCTGTGTAGATGTATATCGCTATCCAATGACTTCTGTCACATCAGTGTGTACCTTAAGTGTCTATAATTCAGTGCTTTCCATCGCCTTCTTCCTCTTTATAACGTTGATTATTTCTTATTCATCCTCCATTTAGGGGCAGTTTCCCACGTCAAGGGCAAGAGAGTGCCCTGAATTCCTAGTCACCTCTGCGCCCTGTTTTCGAAGGCCGTTGGCAGAACGAGGGTTACTTCTTATGCCGGAAGTTTCCGGCTGCGACTGCTGATGAATTTTAATCAAAATTTAATCAGCGGGTGAGGTCGAAACTGGGACCGAGTACGTTTTCATTGTTAGTCAAAGGCGTTACTCCTACGCGATAGATTCTTCGTCATATACATTGAATAAATTTTTTAACGATATCAGCTGTCTGCTGGAGTAGGTAAGATGCTTTGGTCGACAAATTCAGCAATCACGGCTTTAAGACCAGAGCATGTACAGTGACCGACTGAATTAGATAGAGCTGTTGTGTTAGAAGGAGAACGCTCTTTTTCTGTCAGAGAATGAAGTAGTTTGAAGTTTCACCTGATTATGGTGTCGGCCTAATACTGCTTCCCGGTGCCTAGTTTCAGTGCAGGGAGGGAAAGACGCGTGACGGCAATGTACAACTGTCGCCCAGAAAGTAATATACCCCATTTTTCTTCAACAATTATTTACTGAATACAATGAAACGTGCACTCAAGAAAGAATGATGTTATTTCTATCTCCCTACTTTTCCACGTAATCACCTTCCATTTCTACGGCCTTCCTCAAGCGAAACACAAGGGTGTGTATGTCCTCTCGGTATGACTCACCGTTCTGGTCACGAGGCCATTTCTTCACTGTGCGAATCACCTCTATTTTATCCCCCAAATGTCTTCCACGAATGACATGCGTTAATGGAACAAACAAATGGAAATCTAAAGGAGCTAGGTCAGGACTGTAGGATGGATGGGGTAACACTGTCCAACCGTGTTCAGTAATGTGTTCCTAAGTCCACATCTTATGTGAGGCTTAGCGTTATCGTGTAGAATCAAACAATGCCCAATACAGCGACCTTCCCTTGTCGTGATCAGACGTGGTCGAATGAACTTTTATTACAAGTATACCTTTCCTCACGTTCTCGTGCTGTCCAACATCGGACCACTGTCACATTGGAAAGCGTCACAATTTTAAATAAGGCATGATTCGACCAGTCAGCCAAACGGAGATTCAGAATGTGGCTTCTTTGAAACCCTATCAGGTGTAGTAGATCAATAATGTTCAGTATGACCAAATTGAGTATCAAATCTCCAAGGTCATGGAACGCATCAGTACATGAAATTACAACGTAAAAGTGACATCAGTTAAAAATAAAATGTTTATGAACCTGTAAAATTCTGTGTGGTTTCTGTTGTTCTATGTCGTGTCTCCCTACCACTTTCGCGCAACGACGCTCTGAGCGTGTTTTTTAAGCAATTGACTAGTTTGAACCTGGGACCTGTTGCTGGTAAGGAGACGCCAGACCACATATGACATGTAGAGTTCAGAAGAGTTCAGGCAGACTAGCGATGATGTAACCAAATACTTAATGATTTCAGCGTCAGCTCCACTGCACTCCCTGTAAAAGAATCTAAATACTAACTAAATTTAGTGGAAGGGGTTCAAGACCTTCCTATTTTTAGTTAGTTGGTCGAAAAAGCAGTTAAGTTTACCACTGGAAATTTTATTCTACTCACAAAACATTGTTTATAAATTGCACTATTGATAAAAAGAAATGTTTTAATACAGGATGATAAAAACCAACTGCGTTCAACAAAAATGTGAATGAATATTCCCTGAATGGGTTTCCAAGTTCTACAATGGATCGAAGGATGACCTATGCCATATCACATCTATAGTCTAGGTTTAAATTAAGTTTCACAAGAAACTATCAAAATGGTCTACAGTGACCCTCAATTATCTTTAATTACTTAACTAACTTGTCGTAAATTACAGTGGCTGATGTGGCTTCTCAATAATTGTATAACAGAAAAATAATCGCGTTTCAGATTTTAACTTATGTAGCAAATGAGAGTACCATGAGCTTCAATTGACGATCGACACCAGTCTTACGTAAAAAGGAGATGTAACAGATGAGACTTCTGCAGTTCTGAGTGAAGCCTTATGCAGTCAAAAATGCGGCATCGCGCCATACAGCTCGCCGTCTCCGAAGCAACTCCCTCCTAACTTCTCCTTACTACAATTTACCGAAGTTGGTTTTTAAAAAAAACTTTCTGGCTGTGTTTTCATCTGACCAATCAGGGTCTCAATGTTAACCTTAAGCTCCGCCTACAAAAATTCTGTGTATCCAATGAGAAACGTTATACTTTTCGTGGTGGGTCAATGTTTTTAAAGTTTGCAACTTAACAGAGACGCGAAAAAGTCTCACGCTAAATCTTGCAGCTGGTGTGGCCCTTTTAGTGTTATCGTAAGATCTATACTGTTCTTCTGGAGGGCTCTATCTTTTAACGGCAATGTTTTTAACGTTTGCAACGTAACAGAGACGCGAAACAGTCTCACGCTAAAACTTGTGGCTGTTGTGGCCCTTTTTGTGTTATCGTAAGATCTATACTGTTCTTCTGGAGGGCTCTAGCTTTTAACATGGGCTGGGGGGTGGTCCTAGCGGTTACTTTTCGTGGTGGGGAAATGTTTTTTAGGTTTGCAACGTAACAGAGACGCGAAAAAGTCTGACGCTAAAACTTGCGGCTGGTGTGGCCCTTTTAGTGTTATCGTAAGATCTATACTGTTCTTCTGGAGGGCTCTAGCTTTTAACATGGGCTGGGAGATGGTCCTGGTGGTTAGCTGGCAAGGTGTGTGTCCGTCCCTTATTGTAGGGCCTTCTAGCTTAACACAGTTCAGCTCTCGGCTTCTGTTCTCGTTTCTCCTCTCGGTGTCTGTCTCACGGTGTGAAGGTATGACATGCATTTAGGCATTCTTGTGTTAGTCTGTGGTATTCCATTTGCTCACTTGTTACTCGTATTACTTTGGTTAATTTAATGTCACGATTACTCGGAGCTATGTGACATACTACTGGATTTGCTTATCATGTCAGGCTTTTCATGGAAGGTGTTCGATTTGCCTGACACCTTACAAACCCGAAAGAGTCAAACCATAAGTTTAATTAAACGCAATCAACAATACAACAAGAATCAGCTTAAACTCCTCGACAGAATAGAAGGAGTGACTCTTCAATTTCGATTTGAAAGCACGTGGATTACTGCTAAGGTTTTGAATTCTTGTGATAGGTTACTGAAAATAGATGCAGCAGTATACTGCAGACCTTTCTGCAGAAGAGTTAAGGAAGTCCGATCGAAATGCAGGTTTGATTTCTGCCGAGTATTAACTGAGTAAAACCTGCCTTATTCTTGGTAATAAACTAATATTGTTAATAAGAAATGACACCAAGGAATATATACATATATTGGGAGGCCAATGTCAGACTCGTGAACTGTGGTCGCGAACTTACACCACTTATTGCCCGAACCGCCAGTTTCTGAGCCAAAAACATTCTTTTAGAATGGGAAGAGCTACGCCAAAATATAATACCATACGACATAAGCGAATGAAAATAATCAAATTTTCGTGTCGAACGAACACTTACGTCAGACACCATTCGAAAAGTAAAAATGGCGGCATTAAGTCTTTGAACAAGATCCTGAACGTGGGCTTTCCATGACAGTTTACTATCTATCTGAACACCTAGACACTTGAATTGTTCAGTTCCACTAATCATATGACCTTTCTGTGAAATTAAAACGCCAGGTTTTATTGAATCGTATGTTAGAAACTGTAAAAACTGAGTCTTACTGTGATTTAGCATTAGTATATTTTCTACAAGCCATGAACTTATATCATGAACTGCGCTGTTTGAAACTGAGCCAGTGTTGCACACAACATCCTACACTACAAGCTAGTGTCATCAGCAAACAGAAACATTTTAGAGTTACCCGTAATACAAGAGGGCATATCATTTATATAAATAAGGAACAGGAGTGGCCCCAATACTGATCCCTGGGGCATCCCCCAATTCACTGTATCTCTCTCAGAGCGTACATTAGAGCGATTCTCAACACTGCCAATAATGAACTTTTTCTGTCTGCCGCTGAAGTAAGAGGTGATCCAGTTGTGAGCTACTCCAAGTATTCCGTGACGGTCCAACTTCTCTAGCAATATTTTGTGTTCAACGCAATCACACACCTTTGTTAAATTAAAAAAATATGCCTAGCGCTCGAAACCTTTTGTTTAACCCATCCAGTACCTCAAAGAGAAAAAAGAATATGCCATTTTTAGTTCTTAAACGACTTCTAAAGCTGAACTGTACATTTGATAGCAAATCGTGTGATATGAAATGATCAATTATTCTTACATACACAGCCTTTTCAGTAATTTTAGCAAACACTCATGGCATGGAAATAGGTCTAAAAGTGTCTACATTATCCTTTTATCTCGTTTTATACAGCGGCTTAACTACTGAGTACTATATTCGTTAAGTAAGCTGAACATTCCAAAAGGAAAAATTACAAATGTGGCTACGTACAGGGCTAATATGTGCAGCACGGGACTTTATACTCTGCTAGGCACTCCATCATATCCATGAGAGTCGTTTATCTTCAGTGATTTATTTATTTAGTCAATCTCCCTCTTGTCCGTATCACAGAGGAATATTTCAATCTCGGAAAGGCATTTTCCAAGAGAGTTAATATTTTTTTATTTAATTCACCAGCAATGCTCAGAAAACGATTGTTAAATATTGTACATATCTGATTTATCAGTAACAGAAATATTCTTACTACGAACTGTCTTTATATCGTCGACATTGTGCTGCTGACCAGACACTTCCTTCACAACAGACCATATGGTTTTAATTTTATCCTGTGAATTAGCTATTCTGTTTGCCTGCCACATACCCTTTGCTTTCCTAACAACATGTTTGAGCACCTTGCAGTACTGTTTGTAGTGGGATACTATAGCTTCATTGTGGTTACTTATAACATTTTGATATATTTCCCGCTTTGATCGACATGATATCCTTATCCCACTAATTAGCTACACAGGCTGCCTTTTACTACTAATACCCCGTTTAGAAAGTTCTAATGGAAAGCTGCTCTCAAAGAGCATGAGAAATGTGTTAAGGAAAGCGTTATATTTGTCACCTATGTTATCGGCACTATAAAGATCGACCCACTCTTGTTCCTTGACGTTGCTCAAAAACTCTCTGTTGATGTAGGATTGACTTTACTACATAGTTTGTAATTATATGTGACCTTTCTTTCAGCACAAAAGGCTTTTACTGTTAAAATTTGTGCGTTATGATCTCAAAGGCCATTTCCCCTTTTACTAAGAGAATGCCTAGCTAGGGATGAAGAATGAATAAAAATATTGCCTATGGCTTTGCTACTGTTCGCCTGCACCCTAGTTGGAAAATACACAGTTTGCATCAGATCATATGAATTTAGGAGATCTACCAACATCCCTTTTCTTTCACCGTCACATACAAAATTAACACTGAAGTCACCACATATAACTAATTTCTGGGACTCCTTGTAATGTGAGTCAATAACCTTCTCCAGCGTGAGCAGAAATGCTCTGAAGTCAGAATTAGGGGACCTATAAACAACAACAACAACTAGAAGTTCAGAATGAGATTTTCACTCTGCAGCGGAGTGTGCGCTGATATGAAACTTCCTGGCAGATTACAACTGTGTGCCCGACCGAGACTCGAACCCGGGTCCCGAGTTCGAGTCTCGGTCGGGCACACAGTTTTAATCTGCCAGGAAGTTTCGTATCAGCGCACACTCCGCTGCAGAGTGAAAATCTCATTCTGGAAACATCCCCCAGGCTGTGGCTAAGCCATGTCTCCGCAATATCCTTTCTTTCAGGAGTGCTAGTTCTGCAAGGTTCGCAGGAGAGCTTCTGTAAAGTTTGGAAGGTAGGAGACGAGGTACTGGCAGAAGTAAAGCTGTGAGTACCGGGCGTGAGTCGTGCTTCGGTAGCTCAGTTGGTAGAGCACTTGCCCGCGAAAGGCAAAGGTCCCGAGTTCGAGTCTCGGTCGGGCACACAGTTTTAATCTGCCAGGAAGTTTCAACTAGAAGTTCAGTTTCACTAAATTCAACTGCCCCTGCACGACAGTCAATTATCTGTTCAGTGCAATGCCGTCACACGCCTATGGACTCAAATGGAATACTGTTTTTTACATACATGGCCACTCGCGCACCACGCAAGGAACTCTATGAAGAAAAGCCAGCTCATCTGTATCTTGGTAAAGGAAGCCTCTGAACTGTCAAATTATTTAAGTGGTGACCCAATATACCAATAATTTCAGAGTCAACATCTATAAGCAGTTCACTAACTTTATCTTTATTACCTCTTATATTTTGATGAAATATGCTAATTCCTTCTCTACTTGGAACCACTTTCTTGGACACTAAGGTTGTTTGATTGATGAAATGTTTGGAAAGGGGTTTGGAAAGCAATAAAGCAGAAGAAAAGATATCTTGTTTTGATGATATAAGAACTTCCCATTTTGTTTGCGTTGTACGTGGAGGTGTCAATCTAGCGGTCAACTGTTGAGCTGACTAATCTGTTACGGTGACTAATCACATTTTATCGTCGGGATGTGGGTGAAGTGGAGAGCCCGTACGAAAAATATTAGATTACGAAAAGCCCAAATTTGACTCTGGAACTGAAACATACTCTGGTTAAGAGGTTTAATTTTACGGAAGCAACAGATATTTGTCACTTTAATCAGAGGAAACAAGTGTACCAGTGTTGATCATCAGGTTCCAAGGACTGACACAAATTTGGCAAAGGTTACAAATCGAGTATCTTTCGAGATTAAGGGTGTTGTTTTGAGTATCACGGAGCGAACTACCAGCAATCGAAAGGGATAGTCGAACACGGTGGCGTGTATGCAGTAAGGAGCGTCTGCGCGTGTAACCACAGACAACAATGGCACATCGTCAGAGTATGGAGTTGTGGCCACTGACTACCGAACGCGGACGTGTTGCTCTTCTAGAAAACCAACAAAATTGGAACTGACTGATCCTAATAAATCGGTCCCAAAAGATAACAGCATAATCTCAAGATTGTCACTATTCTGTAATACAATAGGAAATGAATGTTACTAGATCTGTTAGTCTGTTGAGTAGTCGTTATCTGGTTGGTCCTGGACGCCAGTTACAACCAGGTTTCGGTATCCTTCCACCCTGAAGCACCTATGGTTTGAATTACACTCACAGCACACCATGGGTAAAAGCCGTCGGTGGACCCGACAGCTTGAATTGTTAGAAACCGGCAACATCGCGACTCGTCTGACTATACTACACGCCCCGAGTCGTCTGCTGTCCCATTTCGGTGTTGTTTCGTGCGTTGTAGACGTGCAGTTACATGTACGGCTACGACAATGGCGCTTTTACGGCTGCCTGATTCTAACTGCCCACTGTATGCAGTTCACTTCGCGATGTTCGCTCAGAAACTGGTTGACGTGGAAACCAACTGTCACAGGCCAGAAGTGATACACTTCTCTTGTTGCCGTCGATTAGTATGTCTTCATTTTGTTTATTGTATTTGCACGTCAAGTTCCGTAGGACCAAATTGAGGAGCATATCTCCAAGGTCATGGAATGTGTCAGTACAGGAAATTACGACATAAAAGTAATAGCAGATAATAATAAATGTTTGTGAACCAGAAAAAGTCAGCCCACAAGATTAAGTAAACGTAATAAATAATACAATATGATTCAGCTTAATTTTTCAAGGAATTACTCGGGAGAATAGAAGGAGTCGACCCATGAGGAAACTCTTCAGTTTCGATTTGAAATAGTGTGGATTACTGCTAAGATATTTGACGACTGTTGTCACGCCGTTAGGTAGCGGCCTATGGTAAACCCATCCTTGCAGACAAGTTTGACAGTCGCACTGGTACACCTACAAATCAGACAACTTCAATCAAGGTGCGGTCATGGGTTCGCCAAAATACGGTATTTAGTTTCTGCTCTGCCGTCAGGTCTCCGCGTTGAACATTCTAATTCCACAAATACGACTGTCACTTACACGCCAATTCTCTTCCGTGATTTATGTCAATTGCCCAGAGTGCCAGATCCGCACCATCCATAGCGTCCCAAAGTGACCAGAGTGTCCGACGAGTTTATCAAAGAGCCTGCCTTACGCTCACTGCTTCCTTGTTGAATATTAATAATCATAAAGAGAAAAATCTTAAGACACAATTAAAATATATGACACTGAATATAGCCCAAAGCAATTAATTAAAATTTGTACCAAGGCCAGGATTCGAACCCGGATCTCCTACTTTCTGTGCATACGGGCCAACCACTGCGCCACCCTGGCACCGCAGTTAATACTTTCGCGTGGGTGACCCTAGTACATTTCCCTCCCTACCAAATGCTCGAATTCACGTCTTAGACCATCGTGGTGTTCGCCTTCTTCACTCGTGTCAGTATTGCAGAGGATCTCCAACATTGAAGTAGCAGCTTAGCATTGAACGAAAAGGGGATAAACCTACCTGTGCCTCAAGTGTAGGTGACATATTAATCATATGAAGTTACATGTTCTAGAGATATACTAAGCTTCAACTGTATATTTAATAATGAATACAGGCCACAGAAATTGATTAAAATTAGCTCACTAGGTAGATGCCCTAACCACTGTACCACCGTGTCACTGTAGACAACACAGCTGCACAGGTGACCCAAGTACGTCTCTCTCCCTAACACAAACTCCAATTCATGCCTCAGACTATCTAGAAGTTCCCCTTCCTCACCAGCATCAGTATTACAGAGGCTCTCCAACGTTCTAATAGGGTAATCTTTGTAGCTGTATTAGCTGGCGAGGTTGTTACTGCATCTGTCTAGTTAGCTGGAGACCTGACTTCGTACAAATTTTAATTCATTGCTTTGACCTGCATTCATTACCACAGCTAAAGGTGATACGTGACATGTCTACTTTGGCCTTTCTTAAAATTTCTGCTAACTCTTCTTCATTGTTTGCTAAACCTCTGTATTTCCATGTTGTTACGTAAATTAGCAATTCATTTAGCGTCCATTGATTTTATTAACCCAGTGGATAATGTTGATAGCGGGAAACTGCAGAGAATTACGAGGAACAACGATGTTCATAACACTTAATAAACGTTTCAAAAAGTCCGTACAAACACACGACTATAATTTTAGATATAAATGGCACTCTAACACAGCCTATTGCCACAAACAAAGGAGTAAGATAAGGGTGCAGCATTTCACCCACACTTCTTAACGTTTACTTAGATGACGCAATTACGAAATGGATGAAGTTTTTTAATGGGGGAATTAAGATTAACTGTCGTTCTCGCTTGAATTGTCTTTTATATGCAGACGACGCCACACTGCTGGCGTGTAACGAGGATGACCTACAGAGAGGAACCCATTTTTAGGTAAGGTTTGTGAAGAATACTATGTCAGAAGAGAAAAGAAGACAAAATCGATGACTTTCAGAGGGAATTACCCTGTACGGACAAGTTTGGTAAAAAATGTGGAATAATAAGTAGATGTCTAAAAATGAAACGAGGAAAGAAACAAGATTGCAATTAGACAATGGCAGTTACAATCCTTGTATATGGAAATTAATCATGGGTTATAAGTAAACATCAAGAACGTCGCATACAAGCAAGCAGTAAAGGGATGCACAAGAACCAACCGATTTAGAAATTGGAAAAGAGCTGAACGTATTTAACATCCTCATCGAAATACAACAAAATAGAAGAAACAGGAATGAATATCACGATAGAATGAGCGGAGAGAGATTGCTTCTCCATAAAAGAAGTTTTAATCCAGTTGGGATAAGGAGTGAAGGAAGACTGAGGAACCGGTAAGTACCGTAACGGGCAAAATAACAGAAAATGGCATAATGCTTGAAGTAAATATGACGATCATTTTAATAGTCTCTGAAACGTATAATCTAATGTGATGAACAGTTAAAATCATTCCAAAATACTTGCATACCCAAAGAATCACATCAACTAATTCCCTTTTTGTGTTTGATACGCTGCACTTTGTTAGTTGTACAACCTATCTACCTAATTTTCCATGATCTTCTTCAGCTCTAGAATTCACAGGTGCCTATTATTTTCTTGCCTTTACTGTTGAAAGTTCACTTTTCCGTTACATATTAAGTTATTGGCAATACCTCCATAATAGAGTTCCTAAAGCTTGAATTCATATGTGTATTAATAAACATCTTTTCAGAAGATATTTTTCTGTTACTATCTGCCTGCCTTATTTGATGTTGCCCAAAATAGCATCACCTAACTTATTTGGAGTGAAGTCCCCTAGACTTGCTTTTCTTTTATTGATGATATAACCTATTTTATACATTCCGCTCCTTGGATCTTCCAGAATCCCATTGTCATGCAAAACCTTGAGGCTATAGTTCCTCTCTCTCTCAACGTTAAAGATTTTTCGAAAGTTGAGAAATAATCACGATTCGCTCAATAGATGTATGTTATTCCACTAAACTTTGTACTTTTCGTTCAGACAACAGACCTCTCACAGGTATGAAGCGACGTCAGTTACAGGATTTGTGACAAATCGTTGCACCTTGTATTGATCTTACCTGTCGGTTAGTTGGTTCTATGCATTTTCTGTTACGAATGCTGTTGGTGCTTAACTTTGATCTAAATACAAGCTATCACGATTTTATACTAGTCATCCTCATTTTGTGCCAGTAGATAGTCTGATGTCTGATTGAAACTGTTGTCAGTAACGTGACATAAAGCTAAGGTGCAAATAACTGATTTTCAGAAGTATTTGGAAGCTTAGTCATAGTCTCTTTAAAATAAAACTTTTCAAAACTCTCTTCGGTTACCTTTACCGATTACTCTTTATAGAGATTCAGTAAAATAGCTGAAAGTCTTCACTCTCGTCTGACTCTCTTTTCACCTTCCGCCAAGTTGTCATGCCGTCGACTTTTATAACTTCAGCATGATTTCTGCAAATGTTTCAGTCACCCTTTCGTAGTCTTTCTGATAACTTACGAATTGTCAGACGGTGTATTCCATTCTAAATCACTGGAAGATATTTCTAAGTCAACCAAAACTGTACGTATCAGTTTGTTTCTGCAAGTCTCCTGACTCCAAACATATCTGACCCTGCGTCGGTTTCTACCGATCGTTTCTTTGGCTGTAGGTAATCCGTGTTAGTATTTTTCAACCATGACTCATTAAATTGATCGTTCGATGATGCTTTAACTTCTTAGATAGCCCTCTCACGCTGGTATTAGCGTGTTAAAATCTGATAGAACTTGCACGGAGTTGGGATCTATCTTGTTTTTCATTGATGTAGAAGAAATGAGGAGTGTAATTTTGTTTCTTCGGACGATAACGTTATTTGTTTTGTTCTGAGATGGAACTTTGATCTGCGTATTTGTTTATTATTTTCATACTAAAATTAATCTTTTTTATGTTGCTGGACTTGTGTAAATTTTGTATTTGTGAAAATGTTGTACATACATATTTTAACTAGTGTGCAATGCCAAGAGGAACTCATATCGATGTAAAATCACAGGAACCATGAGGTGAAGACAGTCAAAAAACAATGAAGTCGAGAGAGAAGTAATGGGGTTTGTACGACTAATTGGTGGCACGACGCACAATGGACTGAAAATATTACAATAGAAGATACAAAGGATTAGTTATCTGTATGGGTGTTGGTGTAAAGTGAGTGAAGGTTGGCGGTCGAGTGGTTGTATAAAAAAAGAAGTACTACATATGAGTGTGTGCTATGTTAAACTTCACATCAACACGATTACTGCCCCGAAAGGAGGAAGTACAAGTAGTAACACTGTGAGCGCTTAGTATGTCTGATGTCTAATGTCTTTGCTAACATACGCACTGAGTGTGTGATCTTGTGTACACGGAACCAGTGTCTTTGTAAAGGTTACTCTATTCGAAGAAGGGATGATTGGTACACGAAACGGTTTCCATAATTGTGTAAAAAGAGATAATCACTGTTGAAAAGTTATTTTTGTTAGGAATAACGCGATTCACCTGGTTAAGGCTTCTTCAGATTTTGTAAAAAAAGAGGAAAACAAGGCTGTAATTATACACAATAAGCTGCACATTTAGTAATTACACAAAATTACAACTTAACGGGCATGGTTCTAAGTTTGTAGAATTACATTATCGTACATCCTTTTCTTTCAGAAAATCTTAGGAAGCCTTAACCAGAGGAAACGCGTCATTTGTAATAAAAATAACTTAGCAACCGAGACTGTCCCTTTTTATATAACTATGTTTCTGTGTATTTAACATTCATTCCTTCTGATCATCCGGCCACAAAGTGATCTACTTATATTTAATACCCAAAAAGCAACTATGTTATAGCGAACTGCCACTCATGTAGCACAACCAATATTTTTAACTATGAATTACATGAAATTCAAGAATGAGGACTCGCCATATTAGGTACAGCTTCACAGACGGCAGAGATTGCATATCGACCGCCATCAGAGTTTGCTATCAGACAGGGACAGCTCTTCATCATATATCTTTGCTCAGCGAAAATCAGAGACGGCAAACAAAGTTGTGTGTTTACTAAATTGACTGTGGCATGGCCAAGTTTTGGACTCTAGCGAATCATGATATTTATTCACAAGGATTCTCGCAGGCGAAATTTTTCTGTCATTAGCATGGTCGAGTGGTGCTCCGTCGACTGCATGTCCCTTTTATAGATCGTGCAGACAACACATTAACAGATAAACATCTGGATACACTACACATCTTAATTTTCGTCTATATTCGCTGAGTTTAATCAAAAATAGTTCTAAGACACGGTTTCTAATTATGGTTTTCCGGATGTTTCACTTTGCTGTAAGGCAAATGTCTGAACTGGATAACCCCTCCCAAATTCTGATCGCCTGATATTTGACCGAACCCCCCCCCCCCCCTTTTCTCCAGTGAGTCATTATCTCTAACAAACGGCTCTTTCGCTAGGGATAAGGAACGGTAGTTAATTTAAAAAAGGGATGTTACAAATTTAGATGTTAACAGACCCATACATGCACTACATGAGTTGGGCAAAAGTACAGAACCAACTTGAGAAACGCGTGCTTGAACTAAAATGCAGATGCAGTCAAGATTTCGGGTCCTCATTAATGCAACTGTCTTCGTGATCTCAACAGTTGTTTGTGTAGTTGCGATTGCATTATGCTAGAGGTAAGGGGATTCTAACTTGGGCTACTTTTTAATGCTCTTATGGCGGTGCATCCGTAACAGAGAGACTCGAAGTGTTTGGTGTTTCAAGATGCAGCATACAGAAGATTTATAACGCGTACCGGGGAAGCGTAAAACCTTCACGTTGTAAGTCATAGCGAGGACGAACATGTGTGTAGAGCGATCGTGAAGGACAGTCATTGAAGAGGATGGCGACGAAAAATGAGGGCCACAGCTGCAATGGTCACTGCAGAACTGATTGCCTCAGTCACGAACCCAATCAGCAACAAATCAACACGAAGGGAGATCCATAAGCAGGGATTTGCAGGGAGAGCTGATATTTCAGAACCATTCGTCTGTGATGTTAATATCCGTAACAAAAAAAATAAATGTTGCCAAAGCCTTTAAATCTGTACTATGGCTGGAGTTTGGGGATGATTTTGGCAGTCGTACCACAGTATGCCATGAAGCCGATGGTAACTCTGCGAAGTGGCATTACTGCCAAGGAGTATGTGAGCGTTTTGGATGATCAGTTTCAACCTGTGTATTATGTTTGTTCCACAATGATGATGTTGTGTACGAAGACGACAGGGGTCCTGTCCACACAAAAATGGTTCAAATGGCTCTGAGCACTATGGGACTTACCATCTATGGTCATCAGTCCTTTAGAACTTAGAACTACTTAAACCTAACTAACCTAAGGACATCACACAACACCCAGTCATCACGAGGCAGAGAAAATCCCTGAGCCCGCCGGGAATTGAACCCGGGAACCCGGGCGCGGGAAACGAGAACGCTACCGCACGACCACGAGCTGCGGACACTGTCCACACAGTTCGCATCGTCAAAGAGTGGTTTCGTGAGCACAAGGCTGAATTATCGCCACTCCCCCGGCCATCAAAGTCTCGAGAAATCAGCATTATTGACCCTTTGTGGTCTATTCTGGGCGGAAGAGCTTGGCTCTGAGTACTATGGGACTTATATTCTGAGATAATCAGTCCCTAGAACTTACAACTACTTAAACATAACTAACCTAATGACATCACACACATCCATGTCCGCGGCAGGATTCGAACCTGCGACCGTAGCGGTCGCACGGTTCCAGACTGTAGCGCCTAGAACTGCTCGGCCACCCGGCCGGTGGCAGAAGAGTCCTCGATCTCTATCCACCTCCGTCATCTTTACCTGACCTTCCCTCTGTTTTGCGAGAAGATTGATGTAAGATTCCAGTGAGAAGCATACAGGACCTGTATTTACGCTTTCCGTTAGGACTGTAAGCTTTTTTGATTCCTGAAGGGTTGCCGACACCATACTAGGCGCGGTAATGAGTTGTATCTGTGGTGCGTCTGTACTTTTGTTCACCCCTTGCGCATTCATACGCATTACATACAAGAACAAGCACTTTTTCTTATTTTTACCCGGGAGAGAGTTCAATAATGTCTTAAAAACAGAGAATACTTCCAGTCGCTAAATTCTGAGGTAGGTTATTGTGAGGTTCTGTCTGGTTGTGGGAAAAATGCTGGAAGTTGAACCCTTCCCATTTATTATCAACTGTAAATTCCTCTGACCATCAACCAGCTGATAACTACGACTCAATAATGAAACAAATCTAAAACGGCCCTTTCCACTCTTTGGCGTAAAGAACGAAAAGCAGGAAAAAGTGTCAATCTTAACTGAACTTAGTGGCTGGCCGTAATCTAACGACAAACTTTAGTAACTAAAAACAAACTCGATAAAGAGAAAGCATCTACGCAATAGCTTGAGACTTAGGAAAGGGATACCTTCCTTGTCCATGATGTCTGTGGATACTCACTCAATAAACTTCAGTGTTCATTAGCAAAATAAGAAACACAACATCAAAATAAAACGTAGTTTGCTGATAATTCTCTTTTTTGGCACTTGATTCCTCTTGTAACACCACAGCTCTTATGCTGTATGGATTCATTTTGCTTTATTTAATGTTACATTGTTGATCGCCTGTGAATGTGTTCAAATCGATAGCATAAAATTGTGTATTCTTTTCTTTGTCAAACCTTTGATGTCGTGATTTGATTCTATGCAAAGTAGTGTATCTGCAATTTGTATTCTTTGTCCCATTTGGAGGGAACAGAACTTATTGTATGTAATTGTAATTTTGTGTGAATAATTTTTTGTAGAAGTGTCAATATGTGAAAATGTTCTGTTTTATTTAATGTATTTGTTTGCTGTTATGTAAATTGCTGATCCTCACTTAGGGTTCTTAGTTAGTTTGTATGTAAATGGTGTAGTGGTTCCCCTCTGGAACGGAAATGCGTAGCACGCGCAAATTGTGGTTGGCATAGGTGGAAAAGGTGGAACTGATAGTCAGTCGGAGACGAGCCATCAGTCGGAGACGA
Source organism: Schistocerca serialis cubense (assembly GCF_023864345.2). Classification (NCBI taxonomy): domain Eukaryota; kingdom Metazoa; phylum Arthropoda; class Insecta; order Orthoptera; family Acrididae; genus Schistocerca; species Schistocerca serialis. The sequence goes on along the minus strand of NC_064645.1, from coordinate 465,643,207 downwards.
GCCACCAGTCGGAAAGGAGCTACCAGTCTGTGCACTGTCAATGTAAAGGTGCATATCATGCTGATTCAGAGAGAGGCTTTTACTGCTTCTTTCCAATGCCTCGGATGGGTGGATAAATAGCTGGATCTATTCTGGAATTTGTATGAATCATCGCCATGAAGATACGATAAAGTCCGGCAATTCTACCTGTAATTCCACCTACCAACATGCAGTTGCCACCACATTGCGCAATCACTGTAACGTAATACTATATTGATGTACAGTGAAGTATCAGCCTAATGGATGTGTTAGTGTGCTGAAATATAAGGTAATTCATATCGGAACTTATTTGAAAGATAGTTAAAGCTAATGTGGTAACAGAGTGAGTTAAAGCAAATGTTATTTGTCCAATAATAATTTTCCTATTGAAACTGTTATTTAAAGTGCTGTTACCAACTTCAAACTTTAGGCTGAGTATTATAAAGTAAATGATCACGTTGTTGTCTGTAGTAAATTCTAAAAAGGAGAGTCAATTCCTTGCAATTTTGTCAACATTGTGTTTCGTTGTAGTAAAAGTGAGAAAGCTGCAGTTGTGAAACGTTACATTCTCATGTATGCCAAGTGTTTGTCTCTCTTGTGTGCATATTAACAGTATAAAGACCACTCAGTTTGTGTAAACCCTGAAAGTGATAGTGTTTTTCTGTACCTGTTATAATTTTGAAAATAGTTCCTGCTGCTCTAACTGTTAGCTTCAATCTTAAAACATATGTGTGTTAGAGTTCATTGCACTCGCGTCTTGCGAAGTCTAGGTTGTGTCTGTTGTGTTGTCCATTATAGTTACTTATACCTGCTTTCATAAACGAGAATGTTAATCTTTCTCTTGCCTAATTAGGCTGGCGACCGTTTCCCTTATTCTATAAACAGTATAGCTAGGCAAAATTTTGTTTGTCACTATTCCAATATTAACGTAATTCTGACTTTCATTTCCGATAAGCCACTTCCATTAGGAACAATACGGTCAACTTAACAAAATTCCTCTCAGAGGGTAACACTGCTCTGTTGCTTTGTGCCATAGTTACTTTTACAAAATTGTTTTATGTTACAACCTGCTTCTGCCATTGAGGTTATGGTACAGTAGTTAGCAGACGGGGAGTGTTATACGTGGCGCCGCGTGACAGGACGTTGTTCAGTTTGCACCTACAGACGGAAAAAATTATAATTAGTTAGCATTTTACAAACATTGAGTGAACATAAAACGTCCAGCGGCACGAACCTGTACATTACTTGACAGAACTAGTAGTGAAAGTTCAGTTTAAATTAAAAGTAAAAGGTATCAGTACTTAATAATAGCTAAAATGGACAGGAAATTAGAAATAAATTTAGACGCGCGAGAGCAAAATGCAACCGAGAGCAGTTCAGGCAGCACACCAACAGATGGCATGACGCGCGAGTTAAATTACGTACGTTATCACGCAGACATTAATAAACAGATCGAAGCTATGTGTGTAGCGCGTACTAAGCAAGACAATGTAGGCGATGTTGTCGAAGACAGTGGCTATGCTGATGAATCGAGGGATATGTTTGAATCACCAAAACCAGAAAGGGGTGTAGGATCTGAACACGAAAAGGCAGTAGAATCTAAAAGTGAAAAGACACTAGATCTGACTGATTTGCTTAGAATACTGTCTGCGCAAAATGACAATATTAAGGCACAAATTGCAGCACAGGGACAGCAAAATGCAGCAGAAAATGACAGTATTAAGGTACAAATCGCAGCACTAGGGCAACAAAATGTAGAACAAAGACAGCTAATTGCAGCACAGGGTAGTGATATTAGTAAACAGATTGAGAAAGTTGATGTAAAAGTAGACATTGTGAGTAATGAAATTAAAAACCTCAAAAGCGAAATTACTGTCATCAATGGCAATATTGCCAACATACAAGGACAAATTGATGACATTAACGAAAGATTTGACTCTGAAGTAATTAAAATTCAAGATCAAATTGAACCCTTAGTCTGTACTAAGGTTGACGAAAAGGTATTCGGTATTAAATCCGAAATACAAACAGAGTGTAACGCGGAATTTGCACAGATCAAACAGTCTGTAACAGAAACAAGCAGAGCTCTAACCAAACAGATTATTACTTGCGAAAAGAAGTATGAGCATAACACTTCACAAATCCAAGGCAAAGTGTATGACTTGGAAAGGAAAATACAAACCGGACCTACACATTTTACTGAAAGAAAGCCTCTCAGTAAAATATTAGAGGGCGAAGAGAAATTCGACCCTGCAAAGAGGCATAACGGATGGCACCCCCTAGACTTTGTAAAGAATTGCGAAAGAAATTTTCCTGAATATTTGTCTGATCAGGAAAAAATTAATGTCATAATCAGTGCACTAACAGGAGAAGCAAAAAGATGGGGGTTGAATCTGGATACTAACCAGATGTATTTTGAAACGTTTAAACAAAAATTTATTGACGAATACTGGTCAGAACAAAAACAAGACCAGTTGTGGCGTGAATTTCTAATGGCCAGGTTGTATGACATCAGAGGTAGGCAAACCATGAAAGAATTCTGCGAATCATGGTACAGAAAACTGATACATTTGAAGGCTAGAAGAACTGAAGCTGAGATCGTTTGAGTTCTTTGGCAGAAACTGCCTGAGGATTCGAAACGATATGTTGGGAGTACACACAGTAGTTTTTCTGCGTTCTTGGAAAGGGTAGAAGATGAAGATCACTGGCGAAGAAATCGCGAGTACCGTCCCCATAATAACAATAATTATTTGCGAGAAAGTAATGACCAAAATGAACAACCTGAAAACGAAAGATATCGTGTAAACGCGATTCAAAGAGGTCGTGCGAGAGGTAGAGGAAATTATACGACGCGCGGCAGAGGATACATAGCACGAAATTCCCAAACTAGAGACGAAATGGAAAACTAAAGACCGCGTGTGTTACGGGCCGGATTCACGCGGAAACCGATTTTGGGCCCAAAGAAAAGATGCCAAATATTAGATTCGAGAAGGAAAGACGTGAACTACGGGGCAGGAAGGTTAAGGGCGCGCCTATAGCAGACGGGCGCGGAATGATACATAGTGGCGTTCCCAGTGCGAAGTCACGTGACCGTTCGTGCTCAGGCCAGCCGTTGCCGAATCAGCGTACATTGCACTTGGCAGCAGACACTAATGGCAGACGTCGGAACAAGATGGCTGCCGTAGAGAGAGACAGAAGAGGCGGGATCGGACACTTCCGATGGCCGGTTTCAGTAGTAGATGAATGTAGAGATGAAAATAAAGTTAATATGTCATATGATAATGATAACTTGGTATCGGAATCGTGTGAAAAGACTTTTTTAAAGAATGAAAGGGAGCCAGAAAAGGCGAGTGGAAAGGAGAACATCTGTACTGTTAATGATGTGTATGAAGTAAAAGACGTAAATGTGGGGGAGATTGTGATGAATAAAGAGGAAAGGGAGGTAGAATATGCCACGCAAAAGACGTGTGCACAATTAAAAATAGGTGAAAATGATGTAAAGGAGGACGTTAGTGAACATGACATTATAAGCAGTGCAGACAAAATTGTTGTTGATGGAAAAGTGTTTTATGAGTCTAATGCAGAAGGGTCTAGTATGTATTTCGCACGATTACCTGAGAATGATAACAAAGGGGAAAATGGAATGAAAGTTATCGAAGTACATGACGATTATACTAAGTATGAAGTTAAGGCTGAAATCGTTCAAAGTGATATAACAGAAGTGTCTGACTGTCCAAACGATGTGCATTGTGTAGAAAATGAGTCGAAAAACGAAGTGGCTGAAACATCTAGTGATAATCTGCTCCACTGTCTAAAAGTTGCTTTCCTGCTAGAATCTGATGACGAAAATGAAATCAGTGATAGTTCAGATAATGAAGGGTATATGAGTACAAATAAGAATGAATATATCAACTTTCCCTATTGTTCAAAAGTCGAGTACTTAAGTAATTCTGATGGTGAGGAAAAGAGTAGTGATGACTCCAGTGAAGATGAATTCTCAGGTGTAAATGAAAGTGAATATACTTTTACTGAAAGAGGGTATGAGAAAATTAGTGACATTTTTCCAAAGCAAGATACAGGAAGTAGAACTGGGCCAAAACCGAATGAATTATTTAGTAATGTAACACAGGGGCATAATTTGCAGGAACCTCCAGATGATACTATACTGGGGCAAGCCTTAACAAATGTTTTGAAAGAGTGTGAGGCACAGGAACAAAAAGAACCACCTGATAAAATAATAACAGAGCAGGAGATGTTGTACCTTGCTAAAGACTTTGAAATTCCAAAACCTAAAAAGCCACCTGATGAAACAAAACGTTGGCAAGATCTGAATAGATTAGTGAAAGATGTAGAAAGTAGGAGGCCTAAAAAGCCACCAGACTTAGTAACTGTTTTATGAACCATAAAAGACTGCCTTGTTAATAAAGAGACTGGAGGCAGGGTGCTGTATTTGTATATATGTTGTTAATATAATGCATGACTTTATTATTATTATTATTATATCTGAGTGTTACCTGAAAGTGGATTGTTGTTTTGTTGATCTTGAGGCCTGTTGGAGGTTGTTGCTTATTTATTATAGTGTACTGTTTAACTTTGCTTAGGAAATGTTTATTTTCAATTGAACACTTACTGTTGCCAGTCTAATTATGATGAGAGGGTCATGTAGTGTGAGAAACATGAAAACTTTATGAATAAATATGCTTATGGTAACTTAATGAAAGTGCAAAGAACTCTTCCAGATAATAATTAATTTCTAATATACTTAAAATTCAGAAAGGGCTTATGTTTGCAGTATGTGATTTACTTCAAGATACATGTCCTCAGAAGAGGGTTATTAACCCTCAGGGGGCAATGCACTCTTTGCATTGTCAGGTGCCTGACGAGCACCAGGGACCCGAGTCGTTGCTAGCACTACTTCCATTTCTTTTCGTGCTGCCAACCTTCCTCTTCATCATTCAGAACTTTTACTATCTTCTTTCCTTCTTCTCTATCAGAGTGTATTGAATAGTGTGGCAATGATGTAAGATATTGTGTATTGTTTGTGGACAAGTAAATGGAAAAATAATATGGGTACACTAGAAAATGGCAAAGAATAATGAAAATATAGTGGGTACTGTAAAGGAAAAATGAAATTAAAAAGTAATTGGAAAGAGAAATATGGATGAGAAAAGGTAAGAATATTGAAAAGAAAAGGTAAATGAATGCCATAATATAATGAAATGTAAATGTTTTTGAAAAAGAAAGGGGCAAATATGGTGTTGAAAAACTGTATATGTGTTTAAAACTGAGGAGATGAACCTGGCTAAGGTATGTGTAAAGTAGATGTGAGGTATGTGTCTAGTGCCAGCAAAAGAGTTGGCAGAAATCACTTGCAATAGGATATGAAATTATTGTCCTGATCTTGATGTATGTAATGACCTAACTGTGTGTGGAAAAGCAATGATAAAGGAGTAGTAAGAAATACTTTATCCTAACTTGATCCTGAATATGACATTTAATTCTTTCTCGATTAATGTATATGTTACCTGATTGTGTCATTTGAAAAGAAATGGTTTTGTTACCAGTGTCTAATTGCTGTTTCAAAGTTACAGGTTTCATGTTTTATACCACTAATGCAAATTTTACCAAAAGTGTGTCAGAATGATAAAAAAACCTGGAAATGATGACAATAAACTGCTCAAAAATATGTTGATGGGCAGTAAAACAAGACAAAATAATAAAAATGCTGTGGTCCTGATGCTAAGGACTACAAAATATACGATGTGAGCAGTAACCAAAGGACTTGCCATTGTGGGGCAAGGAGCTGATAAGTGGTCATGAACTGCCAAACCTAGAGGATGGGGCAGTGTGTCAATTTAAAAATGTGTTTTTTGTGTATTCTTAATCTAAATTGTGTTTTTGTGTCTAAATGTGTATGTAAAAAGACTGCTAAACCAATAATGGGTAGAATGTGTAACATGGACTGCTAGTGCTGAGGCAAGCAGTGAATTAAGTTAGGTTTCTTTTGAGCAATATGTTATAAACTGACTATTCTTATTGAAGTCAGTGAAAAGTTATTATAAAATGTAAAAGGAATCTTATTTAAATGGATGTAGATGTTTTTGATACTAGGTTTTTTGAAATAACGTAAAGTTTTGGACTGCCTTGTTTTGAAACACAGTAGTGATGATTAAAGATAGGCTCTGAATATGTTAGTGTGTTTATGTGTAACAAATATTTTGGACTGCTATTAATGAAGAACAGCTTTAAAGTTAATTATTTTGAAACAACCTTGCAAAGTTACTTTGGTATTTAATGAGTCAGTTGGAAAAGGTTTCTCATAGTTGTTTGTATAAATAATTGTGCATATCCGGATGCAAACTGAAATTTTCAATATTTCATTAATTGCTGAACCTTGTAAAATATACTGTGATCATTAATATGCTTGTGTGTCTGTGAAATTTTACGTTCCTCTATAATTATTGAGAGACAAAATTCTGTTTTGCTAACTTAGAATGTCCTGTGTTATTGTATATGTGTTTAAATTTTTTTTTCATATTATTTAAAGGCTTTTCCTATTCTACTTATATGTAGATGAGTTTGTGTACTGATTGCCTATTAATTGAACTGTGTGTGTATGAAAAGAACATGCTTAAAGATATCTTGTGTAATGGTGCAAAATTAGTTTCCTTAAACCAGTGTGAAAATGAAAATTGCTTTAGATATTTTACTTTGAAAATATTTTGGAAGAAATACATGCAATTTCTTAGTGTATATACTGTATATTTGTAATGTGTGTGTGTGTGTTTTTTTTCCCAACTGAAGTTGGATGGAATAAATTTTTTTTTTTTTTTTTTTTTTTTGCAGCCAGCACCACTTAGGTGTTATGGATGTTTCCTTGAAGTATCCCTGATGGGAAACTTCAACGAAACATGGGGCATGTGTAACACCACAGGTCTTATGCTGTATGGATTCATTTTGCTTTATTTAATGTTACATTGTTGATCGCCTGTGAATGTGTTCAAATCGATAGCATAAAATTGTGTATTCTTTTCTTTGTCAAACCTTTGATGTCGTGATTTGATTCTATGCAAAGTAGTGTATCTGCAATTTGTATTCTTTGTCCCATTTGGAGGGAACAGAACTTATTGTATGTAATTGTAATTTTGTGTGAATAATTTTTTGTAGAAGTGTCAATATGTGAAAATGTTCTGTTTTATTTAATGTATTTGTTTGCTGTTATGTAAATTGCTGATCCTCACTTAGGGTTCTTAGTTAGTTTGTATGTAAATGGTGTAGTGGTTCCCCTCTGGAACGGAAATGCGTAGCACGCGCAAATTGTGGTTGGCATAGGTGGAAAAGGTGGAACTGATAGTCAGTCGGAGACGAGCCATCAGTCGGAGACGAGCCACCAGTCGGAAAGGAGCTACCAGTCTGTGCACTGTCAATGTAAAGGTGCATATCATGCTGATTCAGAGAGAGGCTTTTACTGCTTCTTTCCAATGCCTCGGATGGGTGGATAAATAGCTGGATCTATTCTGGAATTTGTATGAATCATCGCCATGAAGATACGATAAAGTCCGGCAATTCTACCTGTAATTCCACCTACCAACATGCAGTTGCCACCACATTGCGCAATCACTGTAACGTAATACTATATTGATGTACAGTGAAGGATCAGCCTAATGGATGTGTTAGTGTGCTGAAATATAAGGTAATTCATATCGGAATTTATTTACCTACCTTGATTTTACTCCTCATCATAACACCTCTCAGGGTCCTCTCCGTTTGAAGTAAAGTGATTACCGAGTGCCCTTACTCAAAGTACGTTGAAGCCTAGAGCTTTGTTAAATAATGCCTCTTGAACTTATTTGAAAGATAGTTAAAGCTAATGTGGTAACAGAGTGAGTTAAAGCAAATGTTATTTGTCCAATAATAATTTTCCTATTGAAACTGTTATTTAAAGTGCTGTTACCAACTTCAAACTTTAGGCTGAGTATTATAAAGTAAATGATCACGTTGTTGTCTGTAGTAAATTCTAAAAAGGAGAGTCAATTCCTTGCAATTTTGTCAACATTGTGTTTCGTTGTAGTAAAAGTGAGAAAGCTGCAGTTGTGAAACGTTACATTCTCATGTATGCCAAGTGTTTGTCTCTCTTGTGTGCATATTAACAGTATAAAGACCACTCAGTTTGTGTAAACCCTGAAAGTAATAGTGTTTTTCTGTACCTGTTATAATTTTGAAAATAGTTCCTGCTGCTCTAACTGTTAGCTTCAATCTTAAAACATATGTGTGGTAGAGTTCATTGCACTCGCGTCTTGCTAAGTCTAGGTTGTGTCTGTTGTGTTGTCCATTATAGTTACTTATACCTGCTTTCATAAACGAGAATGTTAATCTTTCTCTTGCCTAATTAGGCTGGCGACCGTTTCCCTTATTCTATAAACAGTATAGCTAGGCAAAATTTTGTTTGTCACTATTCCAATGTTAACGTAATTCTGACTTTCATTTCCGATAAGCCACTTCCATTAGGAACAATACGGTCAACTTAACAAAATTCCTCTCAGAGGGTAACACTGCTCTGTTGCTTTGTGCCATAGTTACTTTTACAAAATCGTTTTATGTTACAACCTGCTTCTGGCATTGAGGTTATGGTACAGTAGTTAGCAGACGGGGAGTGTTATACTCTGACTTATTTTATGTAGCCCATGACGACTTCCTTCCAATTATTTGCTGAATGTGTACAAATTATGGCCTGCCCTAACGGTTTTTATACCTCTACAGCTTCCTCTGGGACCATGGAAGTTATTCTCTTGTGTCTTAAAACATGTCCTGTCATTTTGCCCCTTCGTCTCGTCTATGGGTCCTACATTTCTACAACTTTGTCGATTCTGCAGGCAACCTCCCCATTCCCTACCTTATCACAGCATCTAACCTTCAACATTCTTGTGTAGCGCCATATCTCAAATGCAACGATTCTCTTCTTGTCCAGCACCTTAGTCCGTGATCACTTCCGTACAATGCTGTGCTCCTGACCAACTTTCTCAGGAATTGTTTCCTCAAATTAAGGCCAACGTTTTATACTCTCAGGCTTCACTTGGCCAGAAATGCCGTGTACGCCTGTGCTGGTCTGCTTTTTATGTGCTTCTTGCTTCGTCCGTCGTGTGTGATTTGGCTTCCAAGTTAGCAGAATACCTTAGCTCATCTACGTCGTCGTCCATTATTTTCGTGTTAAATTTCTCTGCTTCTCCTCATTACTTTCGTTATTCTTTGGTTCACTCCCAAATTACAGTGTGCACACATTAAAATTTTCTTTCCATGCTATACATCTTCCAATTCTTCCTCCGTTCACTGAGGATAGCAATGTCATCAGCTAATGCTGATGTTGATATTCTTTCATTCTGAATATCAGTCACCTCTGCTCGACCTTTTTTTTTTTTTTGTGGTAAGGCTGATAAGGCTGCATCCCCATCTTTCGCCCTTCTTAAACTGAGTAATTCATCCCTGGCATTCCATTCTGTTGTTCCTTGTTGATTCATATACCCATTGTACATAACATGTCTTTCCTTACAGCCTGCACATATTTTCCTCAGAATCTCGAACCACTTTCACCATTTTGCTTTGTAGCCTGCTTGTCCCACGTCGACTAAGTTTGCTTTGTCTTACGTGTTGGTTCCGTTATCGAGTACAAATGGAGAACTTCCTCTCTGGAGCCTTTACCTTTCCTAAAGCTTGTAAGGTAACTTAAGAGATCTACAGTTTTCTTTCAGATTCTTCTTTACATCATTCTTGTCAGCAGCTTGGACGCATGAGCTTTTCAGCTGAATTTCGTTCTTACCAGCAATTGCTATCATCTGAATTAATTATGTAATATTTTTACGATAGTCTAATGGTATCTCTAGTCTCCTACATTTAACACACCAACATGAATAGTCTTTGGTTGCCATTTCCACTAATGCGTTTATAAATCCCAAAGGAATGTTATTTATGCCCTCTGCCTTATTAGGTCGCAAGTCTTCCAATGCTCTATCAAACTCTGGCTCTAATACTGGATCCTATACTTATTCCAAATCGACTTACCTTTATTCTTCTGCCTTGTCAGGTGACACTTGCTTCACGATGTTTTCTTTCCACCAATTTGTTCTTCCCTCTGCTTTTAACAGTAGAATTTTCCTTGCACTATTAATATTGACGCCTTTGGCCTTACGGTAATTCCATAGAAGATTATTTTGACTTTTGTATGTGTTGAATCTGTCGTTCCTACGATAATTTCTTTTCATATTTCTTCAATTTTTTTTTTTTTTTTTTTGTTGCAGCTATTACGCCTTAGCTTCCCTCCACTTCCTATTTTCTTTCTTTATTAAATTCGTTACATTGCTGTATTCCTGTATTTTTCTGAACAAATTTCTTCTTCCTTCTTTTGTTCATGAGTTGAAGTATTTCATCAGTTACTCAAGGTACCTTCGCAGTCACCTATTTTTATCGATATTTGCCTGTCCACAGCTCCTGTGATTGTTCTTTTCACAGATGTCCAGTTCTCTTCATCTCAACTACCTGCAGTACTTTACCTTACAGCGGTACCTACACTTTCGGAAGAAAACCGCAATACCAAAAACTAATTGTTTTAGAATAACGACATTTCCGGAATCCATTTGTCTAGGTAACATACACTCCTGGAAATTGAAATAAGAACACCGTGAATTCATTGTCCCAGGAAGGGGAAACTCTATTGACACATTCCTGCGGTCAGATACATCACATGATCACACTGACAGAACCACAGGCACATAGACACAGGCAACAGAGCATGCACAATGTCGGCAATAGTACAGTGTATATCCACCTTTCGCAGCAATGCAGGCTGCTATTCTCCCATGGAGACGATCGTAGAGATGCTGGATGTAGTCCTGTGGAACGGCTTGCCATGCCATTTCCACCTGGCGCCTCAGTTGGACCAGCGTTCGTGCTGGACGTGCAGACCGCGTGAGACGACGCTTCATCCAGTCCCAAACATGCTCAATGGGGGACAGATCCGGAGATCTTGCTGGCCAGGGTAGTTGACTTACACCTTCTAGAGCACGTTGGGTGGCACGGAATACATGCGGACGTGCATTGTCCTGTAGGAACAGCAAGTTCCCTTGGCGGTCTAGGAATGGTAGAACGATGGGTTCGATAACGGTTTGGATGTACCGTGCACTATTCAGTGTCCCCTCGACGATCACCAGTGGTGTACGGCCAGTGTAGAAGATCGCTCCCCACACCATGATGCCGGGTGTTGGCCCTGTGTGCCTCGGTCGTATGCAGTCCTGATTGTGGCGCTCACCTGCACGGCGCCAAACACGCATACGACCATCATTGGCACCAAGGCAGCAGCGACTCTCATCGCTGAAGACGACACGTCTCCATTCGTCCCTCCATTCACGCCTGTCGCGACACCACTGGAGGCGGGCTGCACGATGTTGGGGCGTGAGCGGAAGACGGCCTAACGGTGTGCGGGACCGTAGCCCAGCTTCATGGAGACGGTTGCGAATGGTCCTCGCCGATACCCCAGGAGCAACAGTGTCCCTAATTTGCTGGGAAGTGGCGGTGCGGTCCCCTACGGCACTGCGTAGGATCCTACGGTCTTGGCGTGCATCCGTGCGTCGCTGCGGTCCGGTCCCAGGTCGACGGGCACGTGCACCTTCCGCCGACCACTGGCGACAACATCGATGTACTGTGGAGACCTCACGCCCCACGTGTTGAGCAATTCGGCGGTACGTCCACCCGGCCTCCCGCATGTCCACTATACGCCCTCGCTCAAAGTCCGTCAACTGCACATACGGTTCACGTCCACGCTGTCGCGGCATGCTACCAGTGTTAAAGACTGCGATGGAGCTCCGTATGCCACGGCAAACTGGCTGACACTGACGGCGGCGGTGCACAAATGCTGCGCAGCTAGCGCCATTCGACGGCCAACACCGCGGTTCCTGGTGTGTCCGCTGTGCCGTGCGTGTGATCATTGCTTGTACAGCCCTCTCGCAGTGTCCGGAGCAAGTATGGTGGGTCTGACACACCGGTGTCAATGTGTTCTTTTTTCCATTTCCAGGAGTGTATTTAAGGGATTGACACCGAAAGAACATTGGTTAATGAAACCAAGATAGCATTGCAAATGTCAGATGTTGGTACATCTATAACTGATGTAACCGCCAGAATGTTGAATGCAAACATGGAAACCTGCATGCACTGTGTTGTACAGGTGCCGGATAGTTTGTGGGATGGAGTTCCACGCCTCTTGCACTTGGTCGATCAATGTTGGTTGACGACAACGCTGGAGTTGTAACCCGAAGATGTCCCATATGTTCTCGATTGGAGGCAGGTATTGTGATCGAGCAGGCCAGGACTACATGAAGACACACTGTAAAGCATGTTAGCTTTCAACAGTGCTATCTGGGCCAGCGTTATCCTTTTGAGAAACATCCCTGGAATGCTGTGCGTGAATGCCAGCACAACGGTTCAAAAAGCCAGAGTGACGTACAATATTGTAGTCGGGGTGCCAGGGATAACCACGAAAATGCCCCTACCATCATACGAAATCGCGCTCCAGACCGTAATCCAGGTGTAGGTCGGTGTGCCTAGCATGCAGACAGGTTGATAGCAGGCCTCCTAACCAACACGCGGCCGTCACTGGCACCGAAGCGGAACCAGCTTTCTTCGGAAAACACTACGTACCTTCACCCTGACCGCCAATGAGCTGTCACTGGACACCACTGAAGTCTCAAATGGTGGAATGGTGGTGGTTTGGGGTCAGTGGAATGCATGCTACAGAGCATCTGAATCGGTGCTCTGTTCAAAGTAACCAATGTGTAACAGTTCGTTGTGCCACTGTGCTGCCAACTGTATTCAAATTCGTTTTGCGGATGCAGTAGGGCGCGGCAGAACCACACGCCGAACACAACTGTCTTCCCTCTCGGTAGTACGACGTGGCCCTTTGGAACCCGGTCTTCTTGCGACTGTTGAGACCCGTGACCACCGCTGCCAGCATTCATCTACAGTGACTACATTCCTGCAAAGTCTTTCTGCTATTTGTAGGAATATCCCCCTTCTAGTAGTTGTACACTACCGGCCATTAAAGTTGCTACACCACGAAGACGACATGCTACAGACGCGAAATTCAACCGACGGGAAGAAGATGCTGTGATATGCAAATGATTAGCTTTTCAGAGCATTCACACAAGGTTGGCGCCGGTGGCGACACCTCCAACGTGCTGACATGAGGAAGGTTTCCAACCGGTTTCTCATACACAAACAGCAGTTGACAGACGTTGCCTGGTGAAACGTTGTTGCGCTGCCTCGTGTAAGGAGGAGAAATGTGTACCATCACGTTTCTGACTTTGATAAAGGTCGGATTGTAGCCTACCGCGATTGCGGTTTATCGTACTGTGACATTGCTGCTCGCTTTGGTCGAGATCCAATGACAGTTAGCAGAATATGGAATCGGTGGGTTCAGGAGGGTAATACGGAACGCCGTGCTGGATCCCAACGGCCTCGTATCACTAGCAGTCGAGATGACAGGCATCTTATCTGCATGGCTGTAACGGATCGTGCAGCCACGTCTCGATCCCTGAGTCAGCAGATGGGGACGTTTGCAAGACAACAACCATCTGCACATGCCCGCATCTCGTGGTGGTGCGGTAGCGTTCTCGCTTCCCACGCCCGGGTTCCCGGGTTCGATTCCCGGCGGGGTCAGGGATTTTCTCTGCCTCGTGATGGCTGGGTGTTGTGTGCTGTCCTTAGGTTAGTTAGGCTTAAGTAGTTCTAAGTTCTAGGGGACTGATGACCATAGATGTTAAGTCCCATAGTGCTCAGAGCCATTTGAACCAACCATCTGCACGAACAGTTCTACGACGTTTGCAGCAGCATGGACTATTAGCTCGGTGACCATGGCTGCGGTTACCCTTGACGCTGCATCACAGACAGAAGCGCCTGCGAAGGGTGTACTCAACGACGAACCTGGGTGCACGAATGGCAAAACGTCATGTTTTCGGATGAATCCAGGTTCTGTTTACAGCATTATGATGGTCGCATCCGTGTGTGGCGACATCGCGGTGAACGCACATTGGAAGCGTGTATTCGTCATCGCCATACTGGCGTATCACCCGGCGTGATGGTATGAGATGCCATTGGTTACACGTCTCGGTCACCTCTTGTTCGCATTGACGGCACTTTGAACAGTGGACTTTACATTTCAGATGCGTTACGACCCGTGGCTCTACCCTTCAATCGATACCTGCGAAACCCTACAGTTCAGCAGGATAATGCACGACCGCATGTTGCAGGTCCTGTACGGGTCTTTCTGGATACTAAAAATGTTCGACCGCTGCCCTGGCAAGCACATTCTCCAGATCTCTCACCAATTGAAAACGTCTGGTCAATGGTGGCCGAGCAAGTGGTTCGTCAAAATACGCCAGAGCCATCCAAGCTCTGTTTGACTCAATGCCCCGGCGAATCAAGGACGTTATTACGGCCAGAGGTGGTTGTTCTAGGTACTGATTTCTCAGGATCTATGCACCCAAATTGCGTGAAAGTATAATCACATGTCAGTTCTAGTATAATATATTTGTCCAATGAATACCCGTATATCATCTGCATTTCTTCTTGGAGTATCTATTTTAATGCTCAGTAGTGTATTACACGACCTCAATCAAACTGAGTCAAGTGTTGATAATGGTGTCTTTGTTGGCATAAATTAATTATTCTTTACTAAGTCCAACTCATCACGTCCAGTCTCAAAGGTAAATATTGCTCGCGACCGTTACAGCGTCTGTTTGAATCAAACATGATCTGCAACCTCATAGTGGCGCTAACGGTCCACTCTTATGCGACTGGCGCGAAATTTGAGTAGACGTCATGTTTCAGTTGCAGAAATGCACCTACCAAATTTCGTTTAGGTCGCACAACTCCTTTTTTGTCCTGCGACGTTTTTTCGGTCAGGCATACACTTAGAAAACCTCAAACACGTCTGGTTATTCCTCAGCACTTGCGTATCCCATCGCTTTCCTCGTGGATTTTGCTTTACGATAACCTTAAACGTCAGCCAATTATGATGTGAGTCTATATCTGCCCCTAAATACTCCTTACAAAACGCTATCTCGTTTCGGTATCTCTATCTCCCCGTGATGTAATCCAGCTGTTTGCTTCCCGTGTCTCCAGAGTTTTTTTCAAATGTACCTCCTCCTCTTCGTGTTTTGAACTGCGTATTCACTATACCAGCTGAAGTTTACTACTGAAATCTGTTAGTCTCTTTTCCGGTGTCATTTCTAGTACCGATCCTATACTCTCTCCTAACAACATTCGCGCCCGATCTGACGCTTGGCTTTGGAGCCCTTGCTGGCTTCTTGTATGCTAAGGTTACCATGGTATCAGCAGGTCCACTAGCTGAAGATTGTTCTATGCATATACTGTGGAAGTGGCTGTACTGCGGTAGTGCTCCGTAATAATACTGTTTTGCAGCTTGTGGAATAAGCGTACAGTAGAAGTTTTGTGAAGATTATGCTCTGAGGTGTTGAAAAACTGTTTCCCCGAAGTGCCACGCTCCCCATAATGTGCAGAATTTTAGTCGCTTTCAGTTCAGGCATTTTACTGTGGTTTGGTCATGTACAAAAAAGTTATGCCATCTTGGAACCGATGTAATGTGATGCGGTGACATTTAGCAAAGCAGGTCAATCTATCAGCGATGACCTTAGGTAAGACAGTTTTTAAAAGTACTGTCTTCATAAACTTCATCTAATTCTTCTCGAACTTCTGGATTGCTAAAGCTGTTGTCTATTTTACGCTGTTCACGTTGATATATGTTTGAAATCGATCATCCTCCGGAGTTGAGTCTACCGAGCTGTTACAAATCTGACTTTCAGGCAAGGTTTCATTGAATCACTGGACTGCTAAGCTATCCATTGTTTTCTGCTTCCTATCTCTGAAGGGAAATTTCTGGGACTGCGCTAAAGTAAAAATTATCCGGGCGCTAGAAACAATATTTTTCTTCATTTAAGAGGTAATTTTCATTTGAAATGTGCCCACGTGGAGGAATGAGTACAGGCTGACAGCGAGTTGTGAGCCTGAGTACACAGAATTTTCATGAATGTGACTTCCAACCAACTTGAACAGTGTGTGCTCATGTAAACCTAGCTGTTTCAGAAATTTGCTTGGGCGATGTAACGCCATAACACTTCTGGAATCATAGAGAATTGTAACGGCCACCCTTAACGGCTTTCAAACTGTGATTCTGCCGCAGCATCTCCAATTCCTTTGTCTGCGACTGCGTTCTAATACCCCATGATGATTTGGTTATCCTGCAGCAGGAGTGACCTACCTTCTGTTTACTATTATTTAAATTTTACACGTGACAGTGTTATGTACAGGGCTATTACAAATGATTGAAGCGATTTCATAAATTCACTGTAGCTCCATTCATTGACATATGGTCACGACACACTACAGATACTTAGAAAAACTCATAAAGTTTTGTTCGGCTGAAGCCGCACTTCAGGTTTCTGCCGCCAGAGCGCTCGAGAGCGCAGTGAGACAAAATGGCGACAGGAGCCGAGAAAGCATATGTCGTGCTTGAAATTCACTCACATCAGTCAGTCATAACAGTGCAACGACACTTCAGGACGAAGTTCAACAAAGATCCACCAACTGCTAACTCCATTCGGCGATGGTATGCGCAGTTTAAAGCTTCTGGATGCCTCTGTAAGGGGAAATCAAGGGGTCGGCCTGCAGTGAGCGAAGAAACGGTTGAATACGTGCTGGCAACTTTCACGCATAGTGATGTGAAAGATTCAGTGTTTAAACCTCCTCTACCAAGAAACTTGCCAGAACTTCGAACTCGCATCAACAATGCTTTCGAACTGATTGATTGGGACATGCTGCGCCGAGTGTGGGAGGAACTTGATTATCGGCTTGATGTCTGCCGAATCACTAAAGGGGCACATATCGAACATTTGTGAATGCCTAAAAAAACTTTTTGAGTTTTTGTATGTGTGTGCAGAGCATTGTGAAAATATCTCAAATAAAAAAGTTATTGTAGAGCTGTGAAATCGCTTCAATCATTTGTAATAACCCTGTATTTGAGTGAACGTCCGAGTGAATATATATCGTGAGCTCAGTTCGGCAGCCGAATTTGAGCTTATCGATGGGGGGACAGTAACAGAGAAAAAAAAGTGTAGCTCTCGTTACCAAATAAAGTAAACCGCCGTGGTGCCTAGCTGTGCCAACAGAGAATGATTCGTGGATGGAGAACTCGCAGACGTGCTCACGGATTTAAAATGCCCGCAGCCGGGCCGCGAGTCCCAGCTCGGTGCGCTGTGCCAAGTGAGGACATGAGGTCGGCCTGAGTGCGCGTTCAAAGTTGTCTCGGGACGGCGGACCAAGTCTGGTCGGCGACCCGCACCGCTGCAAAGGAAGCCGAATTCAATAAAAACTTAGCCCGGCCGTCTGGGGCTGATTTGGCACAACCGGATCACACGGCGCCAGGGTTCGGTCCGCCCTGCCCCTCCCCTCCCAGAAACTAAATCCCGAACTTTCTCCCTCTCTCTGCCCGCGCGCGCGCGGGCTCGGCCCTGCAGCGGGGACAACTATTTAAATAACTCGTACAAAAGACCGTCCGCGGTGCCGGCGAAGAGGGCGCTAGAATTACAGTCGTCCAGCAGGCACAACTGTTACTGAAGCTGTACGGCAGAATAAATAGATACAGCTTTCGCTAGTGTCGCTGTGCAGCTGGTAACGTAATGCAATTTTTAAGACTGATTCGATTTCCATCTGCGACGTTCAGAAGAATGGACAGAGGGGCACCAGTATCCTGACTAGCTGTGTCCTTTGTCCAACTCTGAAGAACTATTCACGCTCTATACACTGGACATACTCTTATACAGTTGTGCACTTTGTTTATTCAGTGATTTTTCTGCTTCGAATGTAGTTGATCACCCCCTGCCAACAAAATAGACGAAGTTGGTTCATCTACTTCTACATCTACATCTACAGATACTCAGCAAATCACACTTAAGTGTCTGACAGAGAGTTCATCAAATCACCTACACAACAACTAAATTAGAATTATATTAATACTAGACGGCTGCAGGTCATCAATGGTATCCATATAAGTATATACACAACAAGTGTCTGTTACGCCATTCTCCGACTCCGCGTGAAAGAAACAAATACCTATATCTTTCCGTGCGATCTCTTGTTTCCTTTATTTTATCACGACGATAGTTTCTCGCTCTATAAGTCGGCGTCAACAAAATATTTTAGCCTTAGGATGAGAAATCTGGTGTTTGAAATTTCATGAAAGATCCCGCCGCAACGAGAAACGCCTTTCTTTCAATGAGATTAATCGTAAATCCTGTGTCATGTCAGTGACACTCTTTCCACTGTTTCTCGATAATACAAAACCTACCGACCTTCGTTGAACTTTCTTGATGTACACCGTCATTCCTATCTGGTAAGAATCCCTCACCGCACAGCAGTACTCCTAGAGGACGGACAAGCGTAGTGTAGGCAGTCTCTTTAGTAGTTCTGCCAATAAAACGCAGTCTTTGGTTCACTTCCCCCACAACATTTTCTATATGTCCTTCTCAATTTAAGTTGTTCGTAGTTGTTATTCCTCCGTATTTAGTTGAATTGGCGGCCTTTAGATTTGATTGATTTATCGTGTAACCGAAGTTTAAGGGATGACTTTTAGCACTCATGTGGATGACCTCACACTTATTTAGGGTCAACTTCTAATTTTAGCACCATACAGATATCTTATCTAAATCCTTTTGCAGTTGGTTCTGATCTTCTGATGATTCTACTGGACGGTAAACGACAGCATTATCTGCAAACAACCTAAGACAGCAGCTCATAGTGTTTTTAAATCGTGACTGTTTCCACTAGTCAGTAATTATCTGCATCTTAATCATCACTGGTATCATAATTATCTTCAATCCTACCACACTCACCATGTGGTAAAGCCTGTACATTTTTCGATTTACTTGGTGACCATAAATTATCTTTACAACTTAAATCTTTAATACACTTAAAACCATACTAGACATAAACAGATGGTTTTCAATATGTGGTGAGATAACTTGTTTTGCTTCCCAATTCATACACATCACTGTGTGCATTCGTAAGTGGCATCGATAGGGTCTAGTCGGAATTCAATTTCTCTCCACCTACGATTCAAGGTCTCCAGGGTCTCATGTTCAAACGCTTTGCGAATGCTTGCCTTCAAGTCCTTTAAGTCTCTAACCTTGCTTCGGTACACGAGATCCTTTACTAACCCCACAGGAAGAGGTCTAGTGGTTTGAAGCCATGGGTTCCTGATCTGTGTGAACCTAGCACTGTGTTTTCTCTTGTGGCACGTTCTCATTTAATCAGGTTTTGAAGCTCAATTTTGCGTCAGAATTGCGTCATATTGAAGGTAAAAAAGATGCCCTTATGAGTTATCGTATTACATAATGAAAATTATTTGTTAATACCTAGTATATTTTTAAAGTTATTAAAATCTTAGTTTGTAAAGATATTTTATGGAAACCCTGTATTACAGCCTTCAGCTACATGTATCCCTGAATTACCTGGAGGTTTTTTAAGCTAATCTAGTCACCTTCCGTTAAGGTCTTACCTTGCTTATTTCAACTCTTGTAATCCAGTAGAGAACTTTATTTGTGCGTTTCATCAAAAATTTGGTCACCTCAGCTTGTTTCTGGACGATAATTGTAGAACGTTCTTTCTGGACAGTAGTCTTCGTTGATGATTTCCTTCTGCAGTGGTATGAAAAGAAGGTCTCCAGGGTATGTTTCTGCATACATTAATAATAACAATTAGCTGCAGGATTGCATATTCTTTTCAAAATACTTTATCGCCAGCTTGCTACTACAACTTAAGATTTACAAACCACAAGAACAACTCCATTACAACTCGCTTTACACGGCAACTGACTCTCGGCAAAACGTAACACACATTCCAAGTGAACAAGAATAAAGACAAAAAAATAACACTTGCAGTACAGCGATATTATAAGCGTTAATCCCTAATGATTTCTCGACGTCTAAATCTCCCATTCGTCGTTTCTTCTTACCATTGTTTTCAAAATTAATTTACATAAATGTCATTAATGGTAAGTTCTAAAGCAATTATGATTTCAAATTAACTTAAAAACTCGAAGACTAATTATATTTACTGAAAATCAAATTCCACGCCAAGTCGATAGCTCATCTCTATAAAAAAAACATTAAAGTGAGTTATGTTGTTAGGCATACGATTCGGATTCTGCTGATCCGTGTCATCAATTTGCGAGTATCGGATTCTGCAATATGTGAAGGACAGGAGCATTTGCCAGTGCCATTACAGAGGTCAAGACGGAAATTAAGTTATGCAGTGTGTACAGTTGCGAATTTTCTCCGTAATAGGAACAGTGATGTTTGGAAAAAGTTCGATACTGTAGGCCAGGCTTCGTACGAAAAATATACAGGATCGTACAATGCATACAAAATGATTATGTGCCTGTTTATTTCACCATCACCATGAGGAAACATACGTGTTGCGTAAAACGAGAAAAGGAACTGTAATGTCCTTACGGCCAAGAGTATGCTACTGCTTCGGTCATGCCAACTTGTGTTTACGGGCTAAAGTTGATTTCTTCAACTTTTTCGAAAGCAACTGCGAATTTATTTTAATTATTAATCACTTCTTCCTCATCTCCCATTTTCCTATACTGTCGCTGCAGACTCCTCGATGTGTTTACCAGGTGTAGAAGTATGAAGCCCCAATTTCCCTATAGATGATGATAGCCGTCTTTGTGGGGACCGTGAGACTGCGTCTGCAGCGCCGTCTGCTTCCTGTAACGGCTGACGACGAATGTCAACACACAGTAACCCAAGTTTCATACATCTGTATCTGTTTCAGACTCATAATAATGTCGAGTTTAGAGCCTACGAAACACGATTTGTGGACAACATTGGTTTTCTGTTATCATTTGAAGAAAACTGCAGCAGAATAGCATAGAATACTTGTCGAAGATTTCGGCGAACATGCTCGTGGGAAAACACAGTGTTTCGAGTCGTTCAAAAAATTCAAAAGTCGTGATTCTGACTTGAGAAACGACGAGCGAGCGGGCCGCGGTGGCCGAGTGATTCTAGGTGCTTCAGTCCGGAACTGCACGACTGCTACGGTCGCAGGTTCGAATCGTGCCTCGTGCATGGATGTGTATGATGTCCTTAGGTTAGTTGGGTTCAAGTAGTTCTAAGTTCTAGGGGACTGACGACCTCCGACGTTAAGTCCCATAGTGCTCAGAGCTATTTGAACCATTTGAATGACGAGCGCGGGAAACCGTCGAAGAAGGTGCAAGACAACGAATTGCAGGCCTTATTGGATGGTTCAAATGGCTCTGAGCACTATGGGACTTAACATCTATGGTCATCAGTCCCCTAGAACTTAGAACTACTTAAACCTAACTAACCTAAGGACAGCACACAACACCCAGCCATCACGAGGCAGAGAAAATCCCTAACCCCGCCGGGAATCGAACCCGGGAACCCGGGCGTGGGAAGCGAGAACGCTACCGCACGACCACCAGATGCGGGCCCTTATTGGATGAAGACGATACTCGTACTCAACAGGTACTCGTGGAACAATTGAATATGACGCAGGAAGTCGTTTTTCTTCAGTTGAAAGGTATGCGAAAGGTGCCGAAGGTGGGAAAATGGGTTCCGCACGAACTGAATGAAAGACGGCAAGGAAAGCGACAAAACACTTGTGAAATGCTGCTAGCCAGATACAAAAGAAAGTCGTTTGTCCATCGAATAGTGATAGGTGGTGAGAAATGAATATATCTGGAGACTCCTAAGCGTCGTAAATTATGGGTGAATCAAGGCAAACCATCAACATCCACTGCAATAACAAATTCCTATGGAAATAAGACAATTCTGTTTTTGGTGGGATCAGAAGGCCGTCATCTATTATGAGCTGTTAAGACCCGGTAAAACCGTTATCACTGATCGCTACGAACAGCGAATGATCGATTTAAATCAAGCATTACGTGAAAAACAAATGGAAAAGGGCAACACAAAGTCATGCTGCTCCATGATAACGCCCTATCACACACGGCAAAATGGGTCAGAGAAACGATCGAGGCTTTCAGTTGGGATATGCTGTGGCATGCGGATTATTTTCCACACTTGGCTCCGTCCGATTGTCACCTGTTTGCATTACTGGGACACGCTCTTGATGAACCACTCTTCAGTACGTATGGAAATGTACGAAAATGGCTCGCTGACTGTTTCGCTTCAAAAGAAGAACTGTTTTTTTGGCGTGGCATTCATAGCCTCCTGAGAGGTGGGAGAAATGTATAAATAGCAGCGTAGATTATTTTGAATAAAATATTGTTTATCACATTCAAACAACAGATGTGTAATTATTGCAGACGAATTCCGGTTTCATACTTCTGCACCTGGCATGTGAAGATAACTGACAGATATTCTTTAAATAGAGATAAAATATTGTGCCGGCAGGCCACCAGGCTACCGAGCAGTTACGTGAAGTGCTGCTCAAAAATCCCATGTACTGTATGCATAAATCTATAGAGAGCATTTTACCTTTTCCTACAGCTCACTCAGGTGAAATATCCTCGGAACTTCAAAGGACCATGTACCCGAGTCTGCTTACACAGCTTAAACCAAATCGGCGAGTCTCGTCCCACGCTCTCGCCTTGTTTGATTTACAGTCGGAGTAGATCTACCTTACTCTTTAAATCTCGCTTTCTCCTGAAAAGGTAAACTAGAGAATGGTCTCGTTCGCAAATCATCTACGGAACCCTTTAGTACGAAATTTCCTCATATAGTCGTTTTTGTAACGTCTTCTACTGCTGTGATCGTAACTGAATTGAATGTATTAATTTTGTGCGTATAGACTGAATTGTTTAAATATATTTAAATTTTATAATTATATTTTAGCCTACGACCTTGTCACAGTGGTAACACTGATACCCGCCAGATCACCGAAGTTGAGCGCTGTCGGGCTGAGCTACAACTTGGATCGGTGACCATCCGGTCTGCCGAGCGCTGTTGGCAAGTGGGATGCACTGAGCCCTTGTGAAGCGAACTGAGGAGCTACTTGATTGAGACGTAGCGGCTCTGGTCTCGTAAATTGACATAGGGCCGGGAGAGCAGAGTGCTGACCATAAGCCCCTCCATATCCGCATCCGACGACGCCTGTAGGCCCAGGATGACACGGCGGCAGGTCAGTACCATTGGGCCTTCATGGCCTGTTTGGGTGGAGGTTAGTTTAGTTTAATTAATAGTTTAACAGTGTGAGGAATAAAATAATTTAAAATAATATTGTTAACAGCTGAAATCGAACCCAAACCTATAAAATATCTGTGAAAGTACTTTTTTCTTTTTAATTTTTCAGATTACACAGGTTATTTTCTCAGTAGCAGATGCTTTATTTCATGTCTTTTATAAGTAGGTTTGAGGGGCAGGGTGGGCAAGGACCATGCTCTCCGGCCTGGCCACTGTGTTCCCATTTCCTGGCAGGAAATAGGCCAGGCATGAGGCAGAGAACATCACAAGTGTTTCTTTTACTTAATTTGATTGACAAAAGAAATAAAATCCAACATTTATTTGGCAGCATATATTCATGCATTTTTTCTACATACAACAGAGAAGATCTCTTGTGGAATAAACATAAATGTAGTGCCAACATCTAAGGCTGTGTTGTTTCCCATCAAATTGCTGGTAAGTGAAAAAAAAAACGTAAAAGAAGAACCATTTGCGAAGAACAAAACAAGGACCGTGCACTTCCGCCAAGCAAAACTCAAAACTCGCAACACGTGCGGGAACGTGAATGGATACAGGTGAGTAGATAGGATGCCTATCTTCGTGTGTCCTGTCAGTGTGGTATTTAGACGTATCAGGGGTCGCATATCACTCCAGGTGCACACGCCCTACACCATTACAGAGCCTCCACCAGTTTGAACAGTCCTCTACTGACATGCAGGGTCCATGGATCCTTGAGGTTGTCTCCATATACGTACGCGTCCATCCGCTCGATACAATTTGAAACGAGACTCGTCCGACCAGCCAACATGTTTCCAATCATCAACAGCCCAGTGTCGGTGGTGATGGGCCCAGGCGAGGCGTTAAGCTTTGTGTCGTGCAGTCATCAAGGGTACACGAGTCATCATATCGATGATGTTTCGCTGAATGGTTCGCACGCTGACACTTCTTGATGGCCCAGCATTGAAATCTGCAGCAATTTTTCGGAAGTGTTGTACTTTTGTCACGTTTAACTGTTCTCTTCAGTCGTCGTTTTGCCACATTCCCGATATTTCACGGTCGTACGGGAAAATCCCCACTTCGTCGCTACCTCGGAGGTGCTGTGTCCCATCGCTCGTGCGCCGACTATAACATCACGTTGAAACTCACTTAAATCTTGATAACCTGGAACAACTGCGCCAGACACAAGTTGTCTTATACAGGCGTTGCCGACAGCAGCCTCGTGTACGGCCTGTTTATTTGAAAACGTATGCCTGCACATTTGGCGCTTCGGTGTAGGTTGATGTGACGAACGCCGTCAACAGTGACCGCTATTCTCCGTTCCAAAGGGAGGGACTTCAGGAGGGACATCACTTCCTCTATTCGTATTACTCTCCGCGTGAGAATAGCCGAACCGGAGCCAGCTTCATCGGTTATAGAATAATAAGCGTCGTAACCATAAAATTCCGGAGAAGACGTGAAACTCTCTTCTTGCAGGAACGCAATATCCACGATAGCTGCGTTTAACGTGTCCTTCTGAATTTGAATCTTATGCGGTGTCGGTATACCATTTATTTTAGTCGTCCCAACTAGGTATGTTTGTACGTTCGTGAGTAAGCGTAGGTCACCGTCACAGGGCGGTGTCGATCATGCACCAGACGGCATTCCCTCGCCGATTCTCCCAGTCGACCCCCCACACGCCCGAGTATCTCATCAGTCTCCTCTGACGCGTTGCTTGCAAGGACTGTGAACGCCTCTTCCATAACTGCATCACTTTGGTGTCCTTCCATTTCCATAGCCCAGTCCCCCACCATACTTCCAACCACTTCCTGGAGATAACGGTTCGCAACAACGTTACTCTCGTGTGCGCTGTCTGTCATCCCCACGTCCACACTCTGTACGCCAAATGGGTTATCCCGGTCCCCATCTCTCTTCGCCTCGTGCGTCACCAATTCGTGATCCATAGTGTCACCAGGAAGCGCATCGGGGCTATCGTTGTCATCCGTCGTCCACTCGTGGCCGATGCTGTCGTCTGCAGAATAGAATCTTCGCTTCATCCTTCTTGATGCACGTTGCTTTCGGTGTCTCCACATCCGTAGGCTGGTCGTCGCATCTGTTGCCTATTTCGTTGTGGCCAACCGGTTCTAGGCGCTTCAGTCTGGGACCGCGTGACCGCTACGATCGCAGGTTCGAATCCTGCCTCGGGCATGGATGTGTGTGATGCCCATAGGTTAGTTAGGTTTACATAGTTCTACGTTCTAGGGGACTGATGACCTCAGAAGTTAAGTTCCATAGTGCTCAGAGCCATTTGAACCATTTTGTTGCCTATTTCCAGAGCTCCTGGACCCGTAGAGGGCACTACCACCTTCACTTCCAACTGTCCATGGGTGATCTGTGGCCACAGCTCGTAGAGTTGGTGCAGTGGCTGCCACTGGAGAACTCGGCGATGGAGGTCCACCCATTGACGTTCATGGTCTCCATTGGTAGCTGCAGCTGCTGCCCGCCTGAAGTTCCATAGTGCCTCCACGTAAGTCACCGGTGGTGTCATGATACGTTGGGTCGGGCTAGAGTCATCCCATGGCAATTGTACCTGTCGTTGCTGGGTGCAGGTTGGCCGCGCGGAGTGGTCGCACGGTTAGAGGCGTCATGTCACGGACTGCGCGGCCCATCCCGCCAGAGATTCGAGTCCTCCCACGGGAATGGGTGTGTGTTATTCTTAGCGTAAGTTAGTTTAA
This sequence comes from Schistocerca serialis cubense, assembly GCF_023864345.2. NCBI lineage: Eukaryota > Metazoa > Arthropoda > Insecta > Orthoptera > Acrididae > Schistocerca > Schistocerca serialis. The sequence continues at coordinate 465,617,208 of NC_064645.1, read as the reverse complement.
GTAGTGTATAGGTCTAGGTACCGGTGACCTCAGCATTTTGGTCCCACAGGAATTCACACACATTTGAACATTTGATAGAGGCTGAGCATACGTGTTCCTCTTGCCCGCACCCAGAAACCCGTGTGTGGTTGCCCGTCATAGATTGTGAGCGCTTGGGATCCCCACATGTACAAATATGACAGAAAGTGCTTCCTGAGTCCACACCGCATTAAGAATGGGGTATGTGTCAAATCTCACCCATTTTTCAGATACATGTGCCAGAAATGTCTTGTAGAGGCGAGTGCCATTCATCACTACTTCCGCTGGAAGCTCAAACGGGAACTTGAATATGCATATGGTATGTATCACCACTCCCTCATGGTCGACTGTGACTGTGCCACTATTCACATCATATGGCAGTATCGATAACCGCCCTTTGATCGTTGTAGAAGTCGTTTGAAAGGTGGCTCGATTATAAGCTTCACATAGGCAACGATGGATACAGTGGGTAAATGTATCCCCATCATTTCTCGCGGACCTATTTTGACGTCATCGCTCACATATACTTTTATTGCTTGAGCCTTCGGTCGTGAGTGATCGTTAATGAAACTGAATCTTAACGTCGACATTCTGTACCAATGTGCAGTTGCGTTAGTTATTCACAACTCTTCAAACGCGCTTGGATTTAACCGACGTAAACAGCCGAGGCGCGCACTCCGGTACGAACCTATGTCTGCACGTTCCGAGCTGTGTCACTGCCGAAGGCTAACTGCACAATTGATCACTCGGCCACAGTGGTCGTCACGAGTGCTGCTCCTCTAAAGTGCATGATACACTACGTTTGCACAGTGCTGTACGTGCATTTTCAAAGAAATATACTGACCTGGTGCTGTTCGCAACGTAGCTCTCGGGGTCACAGAAGAGAAGCCGCAACAGAGCGTGCGCAGTCGAAAGCAAACCGCTGCGTCCATTCTCTGAACTGATCACAGCGCGGCTACCTGACATGTCAGCTTTCGATACCGGTTTCTAGTTGTCCTAGAGAGAGCGCTACAAAACTTGTGTTATCAGCACGCACTGGAAGAAAAATTGCGTAACTTAAGTGCCATTTTTAGGTTACATTTAAAGAGAAATCGCATGTGTGTATACGTACATGTTCACAACTATATACACTTATTCATAAACAAAAAAATATATACTGGTACCGTTCAGTCAGTGTGTTGATACATAACAAGTGTCATGCCCTGCTGTCGTGAATATAGTGACATCGCCGTGCATCCTCAGCTATACTTTAAAATTCGTGTAGCCGCCCTCCATACTACACTGATATAGCTCACTTATACCCCACAACAGACCTCCACAGATAAACTAAAACATTGTGACCACTGCACACCGAGACGTTAGATGCCGCCTGATCGCACTGCGGCTACGTAACGTGATAACAAATGTATGCAAGTGGAGCAGATAGTAACGGGGGTTCACACTAGCAAAGATATGGGCTGCAAATGGAGAAATCCACTGAGACAAGCGACTTTGGCAGATTATTATTACGCAGATTCTGTGAACGAGTACCTCAAAAATGGCGAAGCTGGTCGAAGTTCACGTGCCACTGTCGTGAGCAACTATTAAAAGAAGTAGGAGCACAGTGAAACCACCACTACGTGCTAAAGGGTTGGACATTCACTACTCTTTGCAGATGATGGGGTTTGGAGGCTTATCTGCTCTGTAAAGCGACATAGATGGTGATGTGTGCCGTCTACATCTACATCTACATGGATACTCTGACAATCACATTTAAGTGCCTGGCAGAGGGTTCATCGAACCACATTCACAATTCTCTATTATTCCAATCTCGTATAGCGCGCGGAAAGAATGAACACGTATATCTTTCCGTACGAGCTCTGATTTCCCGTATTTTATCGTGGTTATCGTTCCTCCCTATGTAGATCGGTGTCAACAAAATATTTTCGAATTCGGAGGAGAAAATTCGTGATTTGAATTTCGTGAGAAGATTCCGTCGCAACAAAAAACGCCTTTCTTTTAACGATTTCCACCCCAAATCCTGTATAATTTCTGTGACACTCTCTCACCATATTTCGTGTTAATACAAAACGTGCTGCCTTTCTTTAACTTTTTCGGTGTGCTCCGTCAGTCCTATCTGATAAGGATCCCACATCGCGCAGCATAAATAGGACAAGCGTAGTGTAGGCAGTCTCCTTAGTAGGTCTCTTACATTTTCTAAGTGTCCTGCCGATAAAACGCAGTCTTTGGTTATCCTTTCCCACAACATTTGCTATGTGTTCCATCCAATTTAAGTTGTTCGTAATTGTAATACCTAGGTATTTAGTTGAATTTATGGCTTTTAGATTAGATTGATTTATCGTATAACTGAAGTTTAATGAGTTGCCTTTAGCACTCATGTAGATGGTTCAAATGGCTCTGAGCACTATGCGACTGCCAGCCGCTGGTGGGCGAGCGCTTCTGGCGCTACAGTCTGGAACCGTGCGACCGCTACGGTCGCAGGTTCGAATCCTGCCTCGAGCATGGATGTGTGTGTTGTCCTTAGGTTAGTTAGGTTTAAGTAGTTTTAAGTTCTAGGGGACTTATGACCTCAGCAGTTGAGTCCCATAGTGCTCAGAGCCATTTGAACCATTGAACTATGCGACTTAACTTTTGAGGTCATCAGCCGACTAGAACTTAGAATTAAATCTAACTAACCTAAGGACATCACACATATCCATGCCCGAGGCAGGATTCGAACCTGCGACCGTAGCGGTAGCTCGGTTCCAGACTGCAGCGTCTAGAACCGCACGGCCACTCCGGCCGGCTCATGTGGATGACCTCACACTTCTCGTTATTCGGGGTCATCTGCCACTTTTCGCATCATTCAGATATTTTTTCTAAATCGTTTTGCAGTTTGTTTTGATCTTCTGATGACTTTATTAGGCGATAAACGACAGCGTCATCTGCAAACAACCGAAGACGGCTGCTGAGATTGTCTCCGAAATCGTTTATATAGATAAGGAACAGTAAAGGGTCTATGACACTACCTTGGGGAACGCCAGAAATCACTTCTGTTTTACTCGATGTCTTTCCGTCAGTTACTAAGAACTGTGACCTCTCTAACAGGAAATCACAAATTCAGTCACATAACTGAGACGTTATTCCGTAAGCACGCAATTTCACTACAAGCCGCTTGTGTGGTACAGTGTGAAAAGCCTTCCGGAAATCCAGAAATACGGAATCGATCTGAAATCCCTTGTCAATAGCACTCAACACTTCATGTGAATAAAGACCTAATTGTTTTTCACAAGATCGATGTTTTCTAAACCCATGTTGACTGTGTGTCAATAGACAGTTTTCTTCGAGGTAATTCATACTCTACCGAAAGAGCACTACGCTGGTGCATGCACAAGTCTCGTGGAGCACACCATTCTTCCTACAACTTCAACATGTAGCTCCGCAGCCGACCACCTCTACGTGATCACATGATGACTCAACGACATCGTCAGTTACGATTGCATTGGGCACGGGACTACTGGGTTTCCACCGTCGATCAATGGAAACCTGTCGGCTCTTCGGGTGAATCACATTTTTGCTACACTACGACGCCGGTCGTTTCCACAAACTCAATCACCGAGGTGAACGGCGGCTCGAAACGTACAACGCGGCAGGGACACAGGCTGGAGGGAGCAGTATTATGCTATGAGAGACATTCTACAGCGCTTGCATGGAACTTGTGGTAGTAATCGAAAACACGCTGATAGCTGCGAACCACCTGCAACGCTCCATGCTCGATGTTTTCCCTCACTGCAATGTCACCTTCCAGCAGTAAAATTGTCCGTGTCTCGGAGCCATAAACGTTCTACAGTTGTCCGAAGAGCACTGTAGTGACGACATTCTGTTCTATAGTTGTTTGACGAGCGTTATAGCGACCACATTCGCCTGATATAAATCCTATGGCACTCATATGGGTGGCTATTAGGCGCCATCACCACGTACGCAGATCAGCGGTCCGTCATTTACGCGATTTACATGACCTGTGCGTAGATGTTTAATGCTACATTCTTCCACAAACCTATTAACAAACTGGCGGATCCCTGATACGCACAGTCAATGATGTATTTCGTTGCAGAGGCGGCCAGACAAGCTATTAAGCACGTGGTCATAATGTTTTGGCTCATCAGTATATGTGACGCGTTTTCAGTTAAATGGGCAGCGATGGAAACTAGAAAGTCGACAATCTGAGGATATGGACACAGTGAGTTCACAGAAGACCTCACAGAACCCGATGGCGACTATACTGAGCTCATTTCTGATCTCTAGTAGCTCCATTTTTAATCCACTTTAACTCATTTCCATTATGGCCATAGTTACGCCTTTCTGTCGTTGTCTTCAAATGACGTGGACATAAAAACTTATCAACCGAGTTATATGTCATAGTTAATTGTTAAAATCGGTAGATATTTTCTTTACACATAATTTTACTTGTGTTATATTTTGTGTTCATCACTTCTTTCAGACTTGTGGCATCAAGAAATTTCATGCGTTGTGTGTGGGTGTGTGAATTCCTAAGGGACCAAATTTTCATGCGTTATTCAAATCTGTCTACAGTAGAGACATTCTTAGCACCACGCGTCACGTGTGCTGGACTGCTGTTGAAATTGTTCGTCAATATTTCATTAAGTTTTAGCCTTTAGTTACTTATCTTGAAGTTTATTTGTGTTAATATATGCTGTAAAAGTAACTTATTAATGAATTTTACTTAATCTCAGTCTTTCTTCCTGTGTTATTGACTCGAGTGGTCTGTTATTTGTGAGTGTGCTTACGTCGTTCGTCCAAGCCTCATGCCTGAGTAGGGTGTTTACATTTTGCGGCGTGCACTGCAGCTGTAGCGGTTATAAAGCTAAGTACTGACAAACTTATTTGTGCACTGTTCTACAGTTATTAATTCTAATAGTTTTCAGCGGTGTTTCTTGCTGTTTGTGGCGAAATAACGATTTAATAAGCTTTTGGAAACATACCCTCGCTTAGTTTTTTAGATTTTTCTGTGCGTTAAAGACGTTCAGTTAATTTCGTGCTTTTGTTTCCAGTTGACGTTTCTTACAGTTTCTAGTGGAATATTTCAGTAAAATTCTCATTCAATGTTTTAACTTCGTTGTGTGTTCCACTGGCCGTTTGAATTTTTCTGTTTTAGCTAATAATTTTTTGAAGTTTTGTTGGTATTGGTATTAGCTGTGGTGTAGTTGTGTTAACAAAAGTAGTTGCTTTCTTAGTAGACAGAGGATTTCGAGACCGCTACTGTTAGTTGTACAAGTAGTTCTACTGGTGTAACTGAACTTCGGTAACGTAGACATATATTTTTTTCAGGAAATGTAAAATTTCGCCATGAGTGAGAAGTTTGGGCTCTATCGTAGGTTTGTGAGTAGTGGGCTACGGTCTGGGGTTTGCTCAAAGTATTTTCATTGGGGGGAATGCAGTGGGGAAGCCAGTGGGGATTCTAGTGAGATCCTCTCCTGGAAATGCAGAATCAGAAACCCTTCAGGTGCAGTTACAACGCGGAAAGGAGGAACTAGATAGGTTGAGGAGGGTGAATGGTGGTGGGGAATGGGAACTCGTAGTCGGCAAGAAGGCAGCTAGGAAGAGGAGGTACTCAGACGTTATACTTAGCGTATATTCAATAGATTTGATCAACTGTCAGAGTTGAGTGGAGAGGAGCCTCTTGTAGCTGTATATGTAGGGAACATGCAGCAGTCCTCAGTAGTTGTGAGGCCTAGGTCAGCTGCAAAGTCTAACAGAATAGAAGGAGGTTCTGCTGCTAGGTTCTGCTGCTAGGTAGTTCGCGCGGTAGAGATTTGGGCCAGCAGATGCAGGAAGTGCTGGGGTGTGAGTACCGGGTCGCCAGTACTGTGAAGCCTAGTGGAAGTTTGGCTCCAGTGACTGACAGCATAGGGGAGTATGAAGGAATTTTACGAAGGAGGATCAGGTAGTGATAGTGGGCGGAGCAGGAAACAGTCTTGATAGGGACGGGGAATACGATGTAGGTGGTGACATGGTAAAGATAGCTACTCAAACTGGTGGCACTAATGTGCATTTCGTGCAGCTGTTTCAGCGTCATGATCGGCCTCACCTTAATGCGGCTATTAGGCGCGTCAACGTGGGGCTAATGGCAGAGCGCATGGGTCGCATCTCAGTGGTGCCAGTACGGTCTATCAGTAGATCAGGATTAACTAGGCATGGCCTGCACCTCAGTAGATATGGGAAGGGTAGGATGGCAAAGCTTATAGGTGACGGTGCTGAGGATGGCGGTGGTGGTGGTGGTAGTAGGATCACTCATGGAAAAATTCCTGTAGTAGTTGGTGTTAGAGCTGCACCTTTTTTAGACTGAAGTCAGCCGAAAGGTATACATGCTTAAAGGAAATCCCTCTAACTACGGGCTCACCTTCTGACGAAGTAATGTTTCCAAGTACAGAAGGAATTAGCATATTTCATCAGAATATAAGAGGTATTAGAGATAAATTTAGTGAACTGCTTATAGATGTTGACTCTGAAATTATTGGTATATCAGAGCACCACTTAAATAATTGTAATAAAATCAATACCATTAGTTGCTGACGGGCGTTGATATACATCGACGGGGACAGTTGAAAATGTGTGCCCCGACCGGGACTCGAACCCGGGATCTCCTGCTTACATAGCAGATGCTCTATCCATCTAAGCCACAGAGAGCACAGAGGACAGTGCGACTGCAATGATTTATCGCCGGCACGCTCCCCGTGAGACCCACATTCTCAACTTACAGTCCACACACTACATTCGTAGTGCCCCTGCCATTACACCCATTGTCTTGTGACAGCCAGAGCGAGAGCACCAGCAGCAGCGAGTACTGTTTGTATAAAGCGTTTATTTTGCATTTTGTTTACGACCTTCCACTAAGGAAGGGATTCTATTTGTGTTTATCTGCTCTGCATAGTAACTAACAGTTCTTGATAAAACTTTACGTAGTTTTCGTGTTAGATTTCTTAGTGTTTTCTTGATCGTTTAGAACAGAAAGCGCCCTAAAACCGTCTTTTGTTTGTTTCGCGGCCGTTAGCCACTAGTCACTTGAATCAGCAGTTGTCTTGTGACAGCCAGAGCGAGAGCACCAGCAGCAGCGAGTACTGTTTGTATAAAGCGTTTTTATACTTATTTGCTGCGCTTAGCTTTTAAATAGTTTTTCTGGGAAAACCTAGCGTAGTTTTCGCGTCTCGTATTTCAGTGAGTGTTTCTTGATTATCAGAGTAGCTCATCAGAAGATTATCTTGGGAATTTGTCACCGTATAGACTAGGGTAAACATAGTCATGTGTAGGGACTGTGGTTGTTGTGAGCGGACGCAAGGAGAATTGGCCACTCTTCGGGGGCAGGTGGAGGCTTTGTCTGTTAGGCTCATCGAGCTCGAGGCGCAGGCGTCGGCTCGTAGTGGCGTTGGGGCAACTGTGGTGAGACCTATGCCTACTTCGGTGGCCTTGGAATCACATGGAACCCCTGATGTCGCTGCGTCTTCCGGCAGTGAGCATCTTACCGGTCAGCCATCACTCCAGGGTGAATGGCGGACAGTGGTGGGCTCGCGCGTGCCTGGCCGAAAGGCGAAGGTGGGATTTGGCCGCGTGGCAGCTGCCTTACCCCTTTCCAACAGGTACGGGGTTTTTCCTAGTGGTGATGACATCGTTTCCGAGCCACCACAGGATGCCTCGCCTGTTGGGCCAGTGGCCGATTCTCCGGCAAGGTCCCGACAGTCACAGAGGGCGGGCCTATTAGTTAAAGGGAGCTCCAACGTTAGGCGGGTTATGGAGCCCCTTAGGAAAATAGCGGGTAGGTCGGGGAAGAATGCCAGTGTGCACTCGGTGTGCTTGCCGGGGGGTCTCGTCCGTAATGTGGAGGAGGCCCTTCCGGCAGCTATTGAACGCACTGGGTGTGACCGGCTGCAGATAGTAGCACATGTCGGAACGAATGACGCCTGCCGCTTGGGTTCTGAGGCCATCCTTGGTTCCTTCCGCCGGCTGGCTGATTTGGTGAAGACAACCAGCATCGCACGCGGAGTGCAAGCTGAGCTTAATATCTGCAGCATAGTGCCCAGATTCGATCGCGGTCCTCTGGTTTGGAGCCGTGTGGAGGGTCTAAACCAGAGGCACAGACGACTCTGCGACTATAATGGTTGCAAATTCATCGACCTCCGTTATTGGGTGGAGAACTGTAGGGCCCCCCTAGACAGGTCAGGCGTGCACTACACACCGGAAGCAGCTACTAGGGTAGCAGAGTACGTGTGGCGTGCACACGGGGGTTTTTTAGGTTAGAGGGACCCCCCCTTGGGCGAAACGATAAAATACCTGACGGCTTACCAGAGAGGACATTATCATCGTTGATAAAGAACGTCCGTCCTCAGAGACCAAAAACAGGAAAAGTCAACGTAATATTGGTAAACTGCAGGAGTATCCAGGGCAAGGTTCCTGAATTAGTATCTCTTATTGAAGGAAATAGTGCGCATATAGTATTAGGAACGGAAAGTTGGTTAAAACCGGAAGTGAACAGTAACGAAATCCTAGACACAGAATGGAATATATACCGCAAGGATAGGATAAACGCCAATGGTGGAGGAGTATTTATAGCAGTAAAGAATTCAATAATATCCAGTGAAGTTATTAGCTAATGCGAATGTGAAATAATCTGGGTTAAGTTAAGTATCAAAGGTGGGTCAGATATGATAGTCGGATGCTTCTATAGACCACCTGCATCAGCAACCGTAGTAGTTGAGCGCCTCAGAGAGAACCTGCAGAACGTCGTGAAGAAGTTTCGTGATCATACTATTGTAATAGGGGGAGACTTCAATCTACCAGGTATAGAATGGGATAGTCACACAATCAGAACTGGAGCCAGGGACAGAGACTCTTGTGACATTATCCTGACTGCCTTGTCCGAGAATTATTTCGAGCAGATAGTTAGAGAACCAACTCGTGAAGCTAACGTTTTAGACCTCATAGCAACAAATAGACCGGAACTTTTCGACTCCGTGAATGTAGAAGAGGGTATCAGTGATCATAAGTCAGTGGTTGCATCAATGACTACAAGTGTAATAAGAAATGCCAAGAAAGGAAGGAAAATATATTTGCTTAACAAGAGTGATAGGGCACAAATCGCAGAATATCTGAGTGACCACCATCAAACGTTCATTTCTGAGGAAGAGGATGTGGAACAAAAATGGAAAAAATTCAGAAACATCGTCCAGTACGCCTTAGATAAGTTCGTACCGACTAAGGTCCAAAGCGAGGGGAAAGATCCACCGTGGTATAACAATCATGTACGAAAGGTACTACGGAAACAAAGAAAGCTTCATCATAGGTTTAAGAGTAGTCGAATCATAGCTGATAAGGAAAAGCTGAACGAAGCGAAAAAGAGCGTAAAGAGAGCAATGAGAGAAGCATTCAACGAATTCGAACATAAAACATTGGCAAACAATTTAAACAAGAACCCTAAAAAGTTTTGGTTATATGTAAAATCGGTAAGCGGATCTAAATCCCCTATTCAGTCACTCGTTGACCACGATGGCACCGAAACAGAGGACGACCGAAGAAAGGCAGAAATACTGAATTCAGTGTTCCGAAACTGTTTCACTGCGGAAAATCGTAACACGGTCCCTGACTTCAGCCGTCGCACGGACGCCAAAATGGAAAATATTGAAATAAACGATATCGGAATTGAAAAACAACTGCTATCACTTAGTAGCGGAAAAGCATCCGGACCAGACGAGATACCCTTAAGATTCTACAGTGATTATGCTAAAGAACTTGCCCCCTTTCTATCAGCAATTTATCGTAGATCGCTGGAAGAACGTAAAGTACCTAGCGACTGGAAGAAAGCGCAGGTCGTTCCCATTTTCAAGAAGGGTCATAAATCAGATGCGAATAATTATAGGCCTATTTCGCTTACGTCAATCTGTTGTAGAATAATGGAACATGTTTTGTGTTCTCGTATTATGACGTTCTTAGATAATACAAATCTCCTTCATCATAACCAACATGGATTCCGCAAACAGAGATCATGTGAAACTCAGCTCGCCCTATTTGCCCAAGAAATTCACAGTGCCGTAGACACTGGCGAGCAGATTGATGCCGTATTCCTGGACTTCAGGAAGGCATTTGATACGGTTCCGCACTTACGTTTAGTGAAAAAAATACGAGCTTACGGAATATCGGACCAGGTTTGTGATTGGATTCAGGATTTCCTAGAAGAAAGAACACAACATGTCATTCTTAACGGTTCAAAATCTGCAGATGTAGAGGTAATTTCGGGAGTACCGCAGGGAAGCGTGATAGGACCTTTATTGTTTACAATATACATAAATGACTTAGTTGACAACATCGGTAGCTCCGTGAGGCTATTTGCAGATGACACGGTTGTCTACAAGAAAGTAGCAACATCAGAAGACTCGTACGTACTCCAGGAGGACCTGCAGAGGATTAATGCATGGTGTGACAGCTGGCAGCTTTCCCTAAACGTAGATAAATGTAATATAATGCGCATACATAGGGGCAGAAATCCATTCCAGTACGATTATGCCATAGGTGGTAAATCATTGGAAGCGGTAACGACCGTAAAATACTTAGGAGTTACTATCCGGAGCGATCTGAAGTGGAATGATCACATAAAACAAATAGTGGGAAAAGCAGGCGCCAGGTTGAGATTCATAGGAAGAATTCTAAGAAAATGTGACTCATCGACGAAAGAAGTAGCTTACAAAACGCTTGTTCGTCCGATTCTTGAGTATTGCTCATCAGTATGGGACCCTTACCAGGTTGGATTAATAGAAGAGATAGACATGATCCAGCGAAAAGCAGCGCGATTCGTCATGGGGACATTTAGTCAGCGCGAGAGCGTTACGGAGATGCTGAACAAGCTCCAGTGGCGGACACTTCAAGAAAGGCGTTACGCAATTCGGAGAGGTTTATTATCGAAATTACGAGAGAGCACATTCCGGGAAGAGATGGGCAACATATTACTACCACCCACATATACCTCGCGTAATGATCACAACGAAAAGATCCGAGAAATTAGAGCAAATACGGAGACTTACAAGCAGTCGTTCTTCCCACGCACAATTCGTGAATGGAACAGGGAAGGTGGGATCAGATAGTGGTACAATAAGTACCCTCCGCCACACACCGTAAGGTGGCTCGCGGAGTATAGATGTAGATGTAGATTACTCGAGGCAGACAATCCACCGAGTCCTGTAAGAGTTCAGGCAAATCGTGTGCATCCACACTGAAGAAGATCATCAGCTTGTTGGCCTTAAACGATATGAAGATGGCATCTGTTCTTTCGGACATGTCCGAAAGAACAGATGCCATCTTCATATTACTTAAATAAGTTGACATTTCAGAGGCTTCCATTTCCAGGATACAGATTAGCTGGCTGTTTTTCAGGGAGTTCCTTGCGGGATGGGGGAGTGGCTATGTACGTAAAAACAGTATTCCATTTGAGTCCATAGACGTATCATAACACAGCACGGAACAGATATTTGAATGTTGAGCAGAGGTAGTTGAATTTAGTGAAACTAAACTTCTAATTGTTGTTGTTTATAGGTCCCCTTCTGCTCCTGCTAGAGAGGTTTCTTGAGTCACTTTGTAGGAAGTACCAGAAATTAGTTATATGTGGTGACTGCAATATTAATTTTGTATATGATGGTGCAAGGAAGAGGTTGTTGGTAGATCTCCTAAATGCATGTGATCAGATGCAGAATGTTTTTTCCAACTAGGGTGCAGGCGAACAGTAGCAAAGCCATAGACAATATTTTTATTCATTCTTCATTACGAGATGGGCATTCTTTTAGTAAAAGGGTGAATGGTCTGTCAGACCATGATGCACAAATCTTAACACTAAAAGGTTTTAGTACTCAAACAAATGTCATATTTAATTATAAACTATGTAGGAAAGTTAATCCCACGAGCAATAGAAAGTTTTTTAAACCTTGTCAAGGAACAAGAGTGGCAGGTTGTTTATAGTGACGATAACATAGATAATAAATATAATGTTTCCCTAACGTATTTCTCATGCTCTGTGGGAGCTGCTTTCCATTAAAACGTTCTAAACGGGGTAGTAGCAGTAATAGACAGCCCGGGTGGCCGACTTGTGGTATAAGGATATCTTGTAGAACAAAGCGGGCATTATATCAAAATGTTAGAAGTAATCACAATGAAGCTACAATCGCCCATTACAAACAGTATTGTAAGGTGCTTAAAAATCTTATGAGGAAGGTAAAGTGTATGTGGTATGCAAACAGAATAGCTAATTCTCAGAATAAAATTAAAACCATATGGTCAGTTGTGAAGGAAGCGTCTGGTCAACAGCACAAGTTCGACGATATAAAGTCAGTTCGCAGTAAAAATATTCCTGTTACTGATTACTCAGATATTTGTACAGTATTTAACAATCTTATTCTGAGCATTGCTGGTGAATCAAATAAAAAATTTGTTTCTATAGGGACTCATACAACTTTCTTGACAAATGCCTTTCCGAGATAGAAATACTCTTCTGCGACACAGACATGAGCGAGACCGAGTCAGTAATTAAATCACTGAAGACTAAGGACTCTCATGGTTATGATGGAGTGTCTAGCAGAATACTAAAATTCTGTGCTGCACATGTTAGCATGTTAGCAGAAATGAAATGTTCAAACGTACCTACGTTCTGTATTTTAATTTAAAAAACCTTCCCCTAATCAAATATTCGTCTAAAATTGTTAGCCATATGTTTGTGACTATTACAGCGCCATCTATCACAAAGCGAAAAAAGTGGTCCAACTAAAACATACATATTTCTTTACGTACTACACGAATATGTGATAAAAATGGGGGTTCCTATTTAAAAAAACGCAGTTGATATCCGTTTGACCTATGGCAGTGCCATCTAGCGGGCTAACCAAAGCGCCATCTGGTTTTCCCCTTCAGCTAGACGAGTTTCGTTCTTGGTAGTTTTCTCGTTTGATGCTTATTTCGTGAGATATTTGGACGGTCACTATAAATGGACCACCCCGTATATTCCTCACTGTAATTTCTTGTTAACAATGCTAGCTTATTCCAACGAATAAGCAGCATTCACTCGATTAATACTCGACAGAAATCAAACCTGCATTTGGATCGGTCTTCATTAACTCTTGTGTAGAAAGCTGTGCAGTATACTGGTGCATCGACTTTCAATAAGCTGCCATTCGAATTGAAAAATCTTAGCAGCAATCCACCCGCTTTCAAATCGAAACTGAAACTTTTCCTCATGGGTCACTCCTTCTATTCTGTCGAGGATTTCCTTGAAAAATTAAGCTGATTCTTGTCGTGTAGGTGATTGTGTTTACTTAAACTTATGGACAGACTTTCATCGGGTTCATAAATATTTATTTTTATCTGTTATTACTTTTATGTTGTAATATCATGTACTGACAAGTTCCATGACAATGGGGATTTGGTCCTAAAGATGGTCCTACGGAACTTGACAGGTATAGAAATAAAAAATAAAAACCAAACCAAAACAAAGCGAAGCTGTACCACTTGTCTCTCGAAGACCACTCAGGAAAAACACTTGAATCTTATCGTGCGAGCCTTCATTACTCTTATTTTATTATAGGTGGACACCAACAAAATATTTTAGATTGTGGAGGAGAAAGTTGGTGACTGAAAATTGGTGATTGTTCTCGCCGCAATGAAGGAAGTATAGGTTATACTGACTACCACGCCATCTCGCGTATCGTGTCCGCGAAACTATCTCCGATACTTCGCGGTAACACACAACGTCAGTCTAATGTGAAGCGGATCTCATACTGTGCAGGAATACTCTAGAAGATGTTAAGTGTGCTACAGTATATGTTAAAGACATAAAATCAAATACTTGAAAATGGCATAACAGGCTGAAACCTAGAGTGGCCGGCCGCGGTGGTCTCGCGGTTCTAGGCGCGCAGTCCGGAACCGCGCGACTGCTACGGTCGCAGGTTCGAATCCTGCCTTGGGCATGGATGTGTGTGATGTCCTTAGGTTAGTTAGGTTTAAGTAGTTCTAAGTTCTAGGGGACTGTTGACCACAGCTGTTAAGTCCCATAGTGCTCAGAGCCATTTGAACCATTTTTGAACCTAGAGTGTACTTAAACAATCAATAAAACGGTCAAATGATGGTGTTTTCCCACAAAAAAAAATATATATATTGCTGTTGCTCAGAAACATCAAAAATCTGTTTACTCTTAGAAGAGAACAGATAAGCGTAGTATAGGCAGTCTCTTTGGTGAACTTCTTGAGTCTTGTAAGGGTTTTGCCAATATAAAGCAGTGTTGGCTCGCTTTCCCCACATCATCTGTGCGTCGGTATGAGTTTAAATTATTCGTAATTGTAGTCCCTAGTTATTTATTTTAATTGACAGTCTTTAGATTTGTGCAATGTACTGTGAAATTTAACGGAGTCCTTCCAGTATCCATGTCTATCACCTGACACTTTTCATTAACTAGTCAGTTGCCACTTTTCACACCGTACAGTAATCTTATGTCAATCATTTTGCTCTTAGGAAAGTTGGACCGAAATTAATTTCTTTATGGTGATAGCGTAATTAGTGCTTAGTGTTCGTACGCAACAACAGCTCTTCTGCCTGAGAGTGTAGTACACCGGGCAGAAGCTGCTTGTAAGTGGGAGACCCGGCTGAAATAAATGTATTGCGGATAGCAGAAATAAAAGGTATTCACTAAGAAATTATTCTGTAAGCGTATTTTTACTTAAATATAAAATATTTGCTCAACATGATAGATTTGAATTTGGGTAGAAATATGGGGAACTTGAAGAAGGTGTTCAACAAATGACTTCGATGATCTGCCATCAGCACCAACTTTTTATTTGCCTTTTGTTCACTGAAACAAACTACTAACAAATACAAAACGTGTAATAGATAAATCACAATACAAGAAGTTGGAACAATGTTTTAAACTTATTTTACATTGTCGATATAGGTACAATAAAATAGCCAAGGGAACCAGACAGGTTATGAACAAACGAAATAGAAAATGCAAAGAACTCAACAGAGAAAAGCGTGCTTATATAACTTATGCAAAACAAAAGAAAGAATGTGTACATTTGATGGTATTTCTGAAATAACAAATTAGTTGCACTTGTTGGTAGGGTCACCTTCAGTTTCACAAGGTTTTACAGTAAGCTTTTTTACTGTCCTTTGAAGAAACAACAGGAAAACAGAAAGTGGTCGACATCTCCTTCCTTATTCCTTTAACAGTCACCGAAAGGACTGTCCATGAAGCCTATACTATGGAAACGGAAAGTAGTTGAACCACGGTTGGTGAGAATTGGTACCAGCCTCCTGCTTTCATCAACAATATAAATCAGTTAAATGAAAAAGACTGTCTTATTAGCCTCCCTGTAATTTACTATAATACTTGGATTTGGATTTTAATCTTCTGCTTTCTGGTGTATAAGGAGTTGGTGGTGTTCTTCGGAATAAGTGAAGACACAACACTGCGACCACCTGTTTAATAGCATCTTACAATTTCATGGCTTAGTGGAGTGTTGGTTCATATTTGGAATGTAGTACAACAGCGATTCTATGTGGCATGTATTCAGCAAATCCTTGGTATCTTTTCGGAGGAATGTGACTCTAGATCTCTAGTTGCAAGTCACACACTTCCCGTAAATTAATGACTGGTGGTGTGTGAACACTGCCCTGGTGCCCTAAGGTGCCTCAGATGTGTTTAACCAGATTCAAATTAGGTGAATCTGTTGCCGAAGACATCAAAATGAGATCACTATCATACTCTGTATATCAATGGATTCTTGCCTGATGACAAGGGAAATTATCATGTTGGAAGTGCCATCGATGTCGTGGAAGACGTCATGCATGAAGTGATGCAGATGGTCCGCAATAATGTGCACGTAATTGACAGCTGTCTGATTACTACAGAGGTTCCTCTGAAGCCAAGATGAATGTATATACAGCAAAACACTCCTCCATTGGGCAGCATCCGTTGCGTTTTGCCTTCTTCTAGCAACCGTTGGTCCATCCACCCGGTGTAATAAGAAACGTGATTCGCTCGACCAGGCCTGATGCTTCCTCTGATCCACTGTCCGTTTCGATTATCCCATGAATACTGCAGTCGTGTTTGGCGACTTTGTTGGTTCAGCACGGGAACAGTCAGGCATTGTCTGTTGCGCAGCCGAACGTCCAGTATTATCCAAAGAACAGTGTGCACCGGAACACCTTCGTCGGCACCATCACTCCACTTTGCGACATCCTGCCCTCGCCCGCTGCCTGGCTGAGCCGGCCTCATCCGCCGTCGTGCATGCGCCCTTCAAGTGCGACCCGCGATCAAACTTCTCTCTGCAAATGACAACAAATAACTGTTGTTACAGAACTCTGTTGTCACAGGTTACTGCCGATCCTGTTTTCGAAAGCGTACAAGATTCCGATCCCCCGTTGTGTGAAGAGGCAGACTGTCAAAGAACTTCTTTCCTACTCATGGCTGTACTGTCAATAGATGCTGACCACAGTAGCACGG
Organism: Schistocerca serialis cubense; assembly: GCF_023864345.2. Lineage (NCBI taxonomy): Eukaryota > Metazoa > Arthropoda > Insecta > Orthoptera > Acrididae > Schistocerca > Schistocerca serialis. The sequence continues at coordinate 465,600,668 of NC_064645.1, read as the reverse complement.
AGTAAAGTAGATTATCTCCGCCGTTACCGAGATCCTCGGCCCCGGAGCTGGGGTATAATGATCAGCCGTTTGTCAAAGTCGTTTATGTCATTGGGTTTCGCCATTTTCGGCCCGTATCTTCGTTCGAATGATTCTAAACTCTACTTTGCTCCTCCCTTATACACTCTAAGAGAAAAAGACAGACCACGAAGGAATTATCCTAATAGCACGGAAATCAGGAGATGTAATGTTCATGTACAGACAAACAAATGATTACAATTTCAGAAAAATTTGATGCCTTACTCAAGGGAAAGAGTTTGACAGATTGGGCAAGTCAGCAACTTGTTGGTGCAGCAGTTATTTGGTTTGGCGTAGGTAGAGTTGTTGGACGTCCTCCTGAAGGATTCTTTGCCAAAAGCTGCCAATTGGCGGGGTATGGCGCCGGAATCCCGTTTGGACGGTCCTGCACATAGAGCTCCAAGCGTCCGCAATCGGGAAGATATTTGGGGACCTTGGTGGCCAAGTCAGGGTTTGGTAAGCAAGAAGACAAGCAATAGAACTCTCGCTATGTGTGTACGGAAATTATTTTGCTGAAATTTAAGCACAGGATGGTTTGCCATGAAGGGCAACAAAACGGGGCGTTGAATGTCACCAACATACCGCTGTGCTGTAACAACGAAAGCGGTCTTATTGTGAAATGAAATGGGATCCAGATCGTAGCCTTCGTTGTCGGCCCATATGATGGTTGACAGTCAGGTCAGTATCTCACCGCTGTTTGGGTCGTCTCCAGCCGGGTCTTCTGCCTGGAATCGCATTGTTTGGAGTATAATTGCTTTAGTGTTGAGCACCCATGACCAGGAAGGACAAATCTGGTGCGCTCCATGTAGCGGTGGGATACCAATCTGACCATGCCCGCCATACGCCCCTACAGCTAGGTGTGATGGTCTGCGATGCCATTCCTCAGGAGGACATCTAACAACCCTGTCCGCGAATGGCAAGCAGAATAAGTGCTTGCATAAGGGACAGAGGTGGAACAATTTGTTACTGATTTGCTCAATTTGTCTCCTGAGTAAATGATCGAACTGTTTTGAAATTGTAATCATGTACATGTACATCGCACTTGCAGATTTACGTCGCATACGCGCAATTACTTCGTCATGTGTCGTCTTCTTTTTGTATTAGAGTGGAGTTCTCTTACGTGTCACGTGCCCGTAACGGCACAGGGCGACGTACAGTCTTCCAGTGGGCATTGGTCGTCATGTTTTGGCTCATGAGTGTCAGCGCCAGAAGAAGTAAATATAATCAATGATTGTGTAGTGTACTTCGAACCGTAAGGTTTGCGTTTCTGGTAATAAACAAAGAATGAATAAATGAATGATTTTTCAGGGTGTCTTCTAAGAAAACTGTCAGCAAAGTACTAAGTTTGCCGGTAGAGGTCGGCTTTACTTCGTAAAGTGGTGAGTAGTGGTATTTTCTACGTCTTAAAGAAGACAAGAGTTTGACTTTCTGTCGATTGTGAGAACATTGGATATTGAGACTGAGATCGGAGTGAGGAAGGATGAAGAATGAAATCGGCCATGCCCTTTCAAAGAAACGTTCCTAACGTTCGCCTTAAGCGCATAAGAAAAATCTCTGGAAACTGGAGGTAGGATGGCAGGACGTCCGATGTTATCAAATGGTTCAAATGGCTCTGAGAACTATGGGACTTCACTTCTGAGGTCATCAGTCCCCTAGAACTTAGAACTACTTAAACCTAACTAACCTAAGGACACTACACACATCCATGCCCGAGGCAGGATTCGAACCTGCGACCGTAGCGGTCGCGCGGTTCCAGACTGTAGCGCCTAGAACCGCTCGGCCACTCCGGCCGGCCCGATGTTATCGTTACTGGATGTAATTCACAGCATTTGCTGAAGTAAGGGAAACTTCGTAACTGTATACTGCAGAGGATGAAAGGAGCTAACAGGAGAGGAGTTGGTTTTGCAGAAATTTCTTCGCAGCTTCTGTCTCTCAGAGAGCACCTGACTCCTATGCTACCAATTGATAATACGTTTGCTGTGAACGATGTTCTAGTTGTTACATAGGGAAGACTGGAAGAAGTTTAAAGAAACACTTTATAGACCATGTTGACGCATTTAGATTCAGAATCATCAACAAATTCATACATTTACACGCTTCTTGAATGAAGACCAAAGTCAGAACCTTCAGTACTGTCCATATTGCAATAGAAACTGAAACGCTCGATGTGGTACAATAGGTGGATGTTTAAGCGGTCAGAAAATCTGCTGAGTGATAAAACTGAGTTTTATAGTTACAACTTTTTCAAACAAGATAGCAGAGACTCCTAAATGCTTAACAATTTTGGATAAAGAGTAAAATCGCTAGTCATACTGGTTTACAAAAGTGAGCGGTTTGGTCTCATGCCACGTTATTAAAACTGACAACTGGTTTCGGTATTACACTCGTCATCAGCTCTAATGAGTGCAGCAGTGACACGTATACCAGTTTCATACCTAATACACTGACCATGTGCCTACGTGTTGCTGCTACAATAATTAGATTTGATGATGGCAGCAAAGCAGAAACCAGTAATCAGTTTTAATAAAGTAACATGTGAAGAAGCCATTTACAATTATAATATAATCACATACAAGAGTCAAAGGTCTTCTTCACAGGTCCACTCATCTATTCTCTACAATTAACATGAATTAAACCATTGTTATATTAAGAGTTGAATAAATTTATTTGCTTAAATGTAGCAACAAATTTTGTGGAACATCTTCGTACATTGTTTGGTTTGTTGAAATATATTGTTTACATCGAGTAGTATCCCCTGCTAAAGTTGTAGCCCACCACATTTCCTTCCAGTAACAAACTGATTATTCTTAGATGCCTCAGTATGTCCTATCAACTGGTTCTTCCTTCAACCCATAGTTACTCTACTCCCTTGATAGATAGACACATGTATCCTGAGCCAGAAATTGTTACACAATGACTTTGCAAATCGATGTATGTTGCCTGGCTACTTTAAAGGAGTTAGAGATAAAATCAGTATTTTACATTATTTTACAAACCCCGATATGTGGACAACACTTCAGTGATAGCCTGGACTAAAACCATATTTTATCATTGACATTGTTGATTGATCTTCGTGGCAGTAGATTAAATGTCTCGATGAAATCTTAGTACCACTGAGTTTTACATCTACATCTACATCTACATGATTACTCTGCAATTCACATTTAAGTGCTTGGCAGAGGGTTCAACGAACCACAGTCATACTATCTCTCTAGCATTCCACTCCCGAACAGGACGCTGGAAAAACGAACACCTAAACCTTTCTTTTCGAGCTCTGATTTCTCTTATTTTATTTTGATGATCATTCCTACCTATGTAGGTTGGGCTCAACAAAATATTTTCACATTCGGAAGAGAAAGTTGGTGACTGAAATTTCGTAAATAGATATCGCCGCGACGAAAAACGTCTTTGCTTTAATGACTTCCATCCCAACTCGCGTATCATATCTGCCACACTTACACGTTACTGTAGCTATTTCAGTAAAATAGTTATTCGAACAACCATCATCGTTTATTCATTAACATGCAACACATTCTGGAACTTTTTATATCAAATATGATTTTGATCTCACCTACCTACGGTAGCAGTAAAAGTGAAAGCACAAAAAACATTTCTGTCAGAGTTCCAAACGTAAGTGATCAGCCGGAAACTCTATATGTGCAGCAACCCTCACTGAGCAAAATAAGCTGAGGTATTCACACGGTCTTAAGGGGCAGCTAAGTTCCTCTCCTGAGAGAAACAGTCCCACCGTGTTGGTAAATATAACGGGGCCATCGCGGCGACAAATTATTGGAGCTGAACGCGACAGCAACATCTCCCAGCAACAAGGGGTTGCCACTAATTGGACACTTGTTGCTCGCAACATTTCCATGCCAGGACTATGACAACGGAACTTCTGTTCACTCCCCTTACTTTTTCCTTCTCCTTTCTGCTTTGCAAGGCAGCCAATAATGATCAGTCGTTTCGAATTACGTTACTTACGTCTAAGTAATGATGAACTAACATTCAGAAAATTGAGAGACTGTCTTACTTCGATACCTTACTACCATATATTCTACCCCATGAATAAACATATTTGGACTTTCTGAATTTCAATTTGGAATGAGGTTTATGAACTGTCACTGAAACTAGTTCCGTAATATACATGGTTTCTACTGTACTGTGTATTATTAGGCATGTAATTTTTGTTGTATTGTTGGTCAGTTATTCGTAAGCAGTGTTGTTCATCTATTACTGGAGAATATAAACCATTCAAACACACGCCATGAAAATGCATCTGAAAATCTTTTACTTTAAAACGAAAAGGTGTCAGTTGGTTATGTCAGTTGGTTACTATTTGGAAAAAAGGCATCTTAATGCTGCTTTCTTTCAGTTTTTTACAGTGAGTTTCTGCCAAAGTCACATCAGACTATATGGGGTGAACGAGGAACCGGAACTCAACTAAAGGAAACGCCTGCTGTAAGGATGCGAATTCAGTTGAGCATGCTTGGGACAAGCTGGAACTGTGCATCGTCACATAAATAGCCGTCCTCAAGCTTGTTCACCCTGAGGACGGCGTGTTTCGATGTACATGATCGAACATACCGGTATCGAATGCTACCTAGCAACATATTTTGGTTTTACCGACATGCAACCACTTCCGACCAGACTGCGTTTATTTTTTGTAATGGTTTGGTTTTTATATCACAACAAAGTAGTTTTCCTTTAGCTTAAGATCGCTTCTCTCTTATTTTCCACTCTCCTCGAATCCAAGCCCTTTCACGATTTCTGTCATACGGTGACCGCCTCGTAACGTTTCTGTTATGCACTAGCTCTTACCTGTAGCCACACTTGATGATGATTAAGTAAGCTAGTAACTTATAAATATCTTGGTATGTGCTGGTGTCGATATGTATGTGTGTAAGTACAAACCTATGCAGTGTCGGAATAAAAGTAAAAAACTAATGTTTTTTTATTTTTTGCAGTGTGCTGAACTACTATTCAGTTTCACAGGAATTTCGTAAAATTATAAGAAAAACAGCTTTGGTCACTTAATATATTAACGATTACTTATAAGCAAATCGGTATACCATAGTCACAGTGAAATCTATTACGAAAAAAAACCCAAGAAATTTGTAAACAATTGCATAATTTGTGATCAGATTACGAAAGCTAAATTAATAATGAGATTTAAAATAGCAAAATATCTATTACCTACAACAAAAGTTGACGCCTGTCTCGAGGGAGCAAGTAGACCACTTAAATAAAATGTGGACTTTTCAAAATTATTAAAAAGCCTTAAACTGATGATGAACGAAAGTAAATGATTTCTAGTTCTGTGCAATGCAAAATATATAACATTTACACTTGCAATAACGTCAGCTGCCATCGCATGTCTCCCCGTTTTGGTAAACATAGCTTGTGATGTGCGCTCCGCCCTCCAATGCCAAAATCTCAAGACTCCACTGCCCCATAGCATGACAATGGGGCACACTCCAGAGCGTTCCTGCTGAAAGGGTGGATCTGGAGGGCAAGGGAGGCAGCATGCATACATCCTTAGTGCTACTGATGTTATGAGAAGGAAAGTTGCTACTCGCTACAAAGCCGGGAGGCCGAGTTACAGATGGGCACAACGAAAAGACTCACAATTGTAGCTTTCTGCCATTAAGGCCTTCGTCAATAGTAGACACACATACGAACATGCACACACACTCACGCAAACGTAACTCACACACGACTGCAGTCTCAGGCAACTGAAACCACACTACCAGTATGTGTGTCGATTGTTGATGAAGACCTTAAAAGCCGAAAGCTGTAATTGTGAGCCTTTTTGTTGTGCCTATTTGCGACTCAGCATCTCCGCTATATGGTGAGTAGCAACATTCCTTCTCATAATATTGTTACATTCCAGCCTGGAATTTCCATTGTTTGCTTAATGCTACTGAAGTATCTACGCAGTGTAGCATTATATAAAATTACATAATACAACATATTTAATGATATTAACATGGTGTATGTTCACCGATGCAAAAAAGATCTTCCATGCACTACTTTGCTCTCTTAGGGCTCGATTTTCTTTTCTTTTTACTTTCTGAAGTAGCTCACGTTCTTCCTCATGGTTCCACCTCTCTCCATAACAAAATTTCATCAAAATGGGTTCAGCGGTTTAGTCGTGAAAACGTAGCAAACAGAGTTGCTTACGGTTTTATAACAGTAGACTGGAATACAGCCTCACATTTCAACGTACTACCAAGTAATTATCAGGTGATACTAGAAACAAAATAGATGACTCCCGCTGGCAGAAGCGATCTTCGAGTGGCGACCTAGTAACTGGCGGTCGCAATTTAGGTGACGACACTTACTTGAGTTTTTTGAAGAAGCCCGCTGTTCCGGTGAAAGTTATGTACTGTTTCGACATGAAAATAATGTAGTACTGGCACTCATCTTTGAACATAACGCATTTACTTCCGTCATTCAGCTTAGGCTTAAGTAATTTTTTTAGAAATATGGCAGTATTGCCCAGTATCTTGGGACATGGCGACTTCTTACGCCGTTCAAGGGAAACTTGCGTATTTTGACAGCTACATTGTGACTCGCTGCTTCATTTTAATGCTCACTTAAGTACTGGACTGTAATTGGTTGGATGGATGACTGGGCAGGTAGAGAGGGGAGGGCAGAGAAAGACGAGGAGGAAGGTTGTGATGACGTCATACTTTCAAGGTCATCGATAACATCGTGTGGTAAAAGTGAAAGATCGATGATGATGGCATACGTTTGCCGCTGACATGTAGCAAACCTAAAGGTCAATTTATGTCAAGAGTATCCACTGCGTGAACCATCCCAGTGATTGCTCTAGTGTCTTGCTGAAAACCATAAATCCTTGATCACGGATAGAAAGAAGACTAGAACGATAGCAATTAATAGAGGTGTGTTACAATGGTCCAACCTATCACTTGCGTTGTTCAGTCTGTACACTGAGCGAGCAGCAAAGGAAGCCAAAGAAAGCTTTGAGGTATGCCAATGACATTGTAATTCTGTACGAGACAGCAAATACCCGAGAAGAGCATTCAGACGGAATGCAGAGTGTATTTAAAGAAGGATAGAAGGTCCAATTCGCTCTCCAAACTTCACTCCTCTCCTCTCCCCCGCCCCCCCCCCCCCCCAAAAAAAGAAGACACGTTGCACGGAATCCCACGTTTTCTCACTATCACCAGCGAGAATCGGCCTAAATTCACGTAACTGCAATGCTGTTGGATGTGGCTCGTTGGTAACACCGGTTCCCGTCCGATCAACGAAGTTAAGCAACCTTCGGCCGGTCTATTACTTGGATGGGAGACCGTCCAGGGAAAACAGGATGCCGTTAGCATTACGGACACGCAAGTCGCCAACGTCGTGTCCAATTATTTATTTATTTATATGTTTTACGCAAATGCAGGGAAACCCTGCCAAAATTTTCCATCCATGGCCTACAGAACGTGGCTTAACTTGCGTGAGGTGGGAACTGGCTGATAGGAGGATACTACACGCCACGACGCGGAAGTGAGCCGACGTATTTGACTGGATGACAGCGTCTGGAGTAAAGGACACTTTAGTCTCTCACAGTGCACGGTGCGGCGTTTGAAGCAGCCCAAGCGCTGTATCGTGTGTGAGATACAGAGGCGAGCTAGTTCACTGCTATAGTTCAATTCTTTTATCTTGGCGGCTCGCGCATGCCCGCCCAGACGTGGGAGTTGCTGCGTTGCCAGTTGCAAACGACGCACGCGCCAATAGAAGCAGCGCCATAGTATAGTGTAGTTCGCAAACTTACGTTTAGGGGGGAGCGCGCAGTTTATGAAGTAAAGCCACCACGGCCGCATTAACCCTTTCGCTGCTACAGAGACGTGATCACCGCATTCCGCGCAGTGCGCGATTTTGTCACTGCCCTGCTCGCCTGTGCAGACACATCGTGTTCCGACTGCTTTGTCAGTCTTACCATTCGATTCCACAAAAACTATTTGGCCCAAAAATTAGATTTTTACACATCTTCTTGACTGATACCTTCCCCCCATAAATGACCTCATTTTGTTTCGATGTTCAACGCAGTTAATATGCAGCATTAAATATAGTAAACCATTGCACGAAATTTTGAAGAGTTTGCAGAGGTAAAAGTCCATAGAGCATACTTTCCGTATGGTCGATTTTAGTAGTCACAATGTTGAGAATGACATGTGGACAAGAAACTTAAATTTCATATAAAATTTACTCTATAACAATATCTCATTTAAGTACCACATAGGTGTCGTATGTAATATTGAGAAATATTCCGTCTTTCGCGACTGTAACAAAAGTTTTATTTGCACTGAGCACGTTTAGCTTTATTTTAAATAAAGAGACAAAACACTAGAAATTTCAAAAAAATTGCATTCAAACGAATGTAATTCGTGAAGTAACGCACTTCGATATTGTTTTTAAATAATGAACTCACTATCTTTCACGTAGGAGCCTATCACCTTAACCGTTACGCTATCGCAACTCGTCCGATTGCAGACCCCCATGAAGACTCTAACACGTCACGCAAAATACTGACAAACGCTGTTGGTATGACTATGAATTGCTCACACTTCGTCGAAGTACAATAGGAAACAAACAATTACCACTGTTCTTTATTGCGAAAAAGCGGTTTGTCTGGTTGATACAAACACCTTTCCTTGCTATCGCCTGAATTAGGAGTCTTATTGCTCTTTTGGTTTAATTAATTAATAGAATATGAAGCGGTTGGTATAAAGAATGCTTTTTCCAAACTTTCTATAAAAGAAAGTCTGCTATCAAGACATTGCTTTTGTTCAATTACTTTATTTATGACTGAACGTTTGTAAAACTGAAGACACTCGTCCGTGCTCAGCACTGCAGTCGAGATCTGGCAATGTCGTTCTCTGTTCATTGGCTGACTGTGTTTTGTGACGTCAGATGCGCAGAACGAACCTAAACTCGGCCGCCAACGTAAATGACGCGCACTTTAGTAGCGCCACGCCACCTTAACGTGTCTGTGCGTAGAGAACAAGTATTGCACCACAATTAAGTATGAAATTAAAAATCATAATTTATGTTTAAAACTTTGTTAAAATGTAGTTTAGTTTTATAATGTTACAAATACCAAGACTTTATGTTCTAGACTTAACAGTTTATATAAAAATGCCGTTTTAAGAGAAAAATAAGAGGCGCTAAATAATGAAGCTACAAAGCCAGAATTTGGTCAGAAGGTGCAGTTAGAGCTCATAAATAAGTGATGCAGATTTCCAAAACCATACAACAGAAATTAACACCGGAATCCACATTTTTAGGAAAAATCACAGGCACTAAATAATGGACTTAGAAACATGAAAATTTGTTTTATGCTTCAGTTCACCCTAACAATAATAAAAACTGAGATACCACGTTCAGCTACCTCTTATAGTTTTTGAGTAATTAAGTAAAAAACCAATTTTGTAGCTAAAATAACGCAATTGTTGTAGATTAAGTACCTGTGATTTTAAGGATAGAGAATTTTTGTTAAAGTGGATGATAAAACATTTCAGATAATAGAGCTATACCAAATTTAAGAGTTGTAGTATTAATAACCGTTGACATAAGTTCTAGTAAAGATGTGGTTTAGAGGTAACGATCTACCGTTAGTTCCCCTATAAAAATTCTAGAAGGCAAAGATTTCAGTCTACCGAGCTGAAACTTTTTAGGTGATTTCAAACAACTTTACTGAATACAAGTAGAAGTTAAGAGGCTAAGCAGTGATGGCTGGAGGACAAATATAAGCATGTAGAAGCACCTGTCAGTAGGGGTGAGATAGATACTGCCTACAGGAAACTTGGAGACCTTTGGAGTAAAGAGAACAACCCGTATGAATACCAAGAGCTCAAATGGAAAACCAGGCCTCAGCAAAGAAGGGAAAGCAGAAATGTGGAAAGAGTATATAGAGGGTCTATAAAAGGGCGATACGTGAGGGCAATATCATGGAAACAGAAGAGGACGTAGATGAAGATGAAATGGGAGGTATGATACTGTGTGAAGAGTCTGACAGAGCACTGAAAGACCTAAGCCGAAACAAGGCCCCGGGAGTAGACAACATTCCATTAGAACTACTGACGGCCTTGGAAGAGCCAGTCCTGACAAAACTCTAACATTTTGTGAGCAACATATATGAGACAGGCGAAATACCCTCAGACTTCAAGAAGTATGTAATAATTCCAATCCCAAAGAAAGGATGTGTTGACAGATGTGAAATTACCGAACTATCAGTTTAATAAGTGTAAAATCTATGAGACTGGAGATTTAACATTTGATTTCATGAAAAATATCATACACACAGCAGATAAGTGTGAGAACTGTCAGACAATTTGCTTGACAATACTTACATCCAAGATGTTGACAAGAATAATATACATAATAATGAAAAAGAAAATGGGGAATATGCTGGATAACGATGAGTTTGGCCTTAGGAAAGGTAAAGGCACCAGAGAGACAATTCTCACGATGCGTTTGATAATGGGAGCAACACCGAAGAAAAATCAAGACACGCTCGCAGAATTATTCGACCTAGAAAGAGTGTTCGACGATGTAGAGTAGGGCAAGCTGTTAGAAATTCTGAGATAAATATGGGTAAACTTTAGGTAAAGACGGGTAATATGCAATATGTACAACAACAGTAAGCCTGGGAGACGAAGAAGGAAGCGCTCGGACTAAAAAGAGTTTTAAACAGGGATGTTGTCTTTCGCTTCAGCTATTCGTAGGAGAAGCAATGTCGGGAATGAGAGAAAGGTTCAAGAGTGGAATTAAAATTCAGGGTGAAAAGATACGAACGACAGGTTTCGCTGATGACATTGCTACCCTCAGTGAAGGTGAATAAGAACTACAGGGTCTGTAGGATGCGATGGACTGTCTAATGAACAGAAACTGTGGATGGAGAATATACACTCCTGGAAATGGAAAAAAGAACACATTGACACCGGTGTGTCAGACCCACCATACTTGCTCCGGACACTGCGAGAGGGCTGTACAAGCAATGATCACACGCACGGCACAGCGGACACACCAGGAACCGCGGTGTTGGCCGTCGAATGCCGCTAGCTGCGCAGCATTTGTGCACCGCCGCCGTCAGTGTCAGCCAGATTGCCGTGGCATACGGATCTCCATCGCAGTCTTTAACACTGGTAGCATGCCGCGACAGCGTGGACGTGAACCGTATGTGCAGTTGACGGACTTTGAGCGAGGGCGTATAGTGGGCATGCGGGAGGCCGGGTGGACGTACCGCCGAATTGCTCAACACGTGGGGCGTGAGGTCTCCACAGTACATTGATGTTGTCGCCAGTGGTCGGCGGAAGGTGCACGTGCCCGTCGACCTGGGACCGGACCGCAGCGACGCACGGATGCACGCCAAGACCGTAGGATCCTACGCAGTGCCGTAGGGGGACCGCACCGCCACTTCCCAGCAAATTAGGGACACTGTTGCTCCTGGGGTATCGGCGAGGACCATTCGCAACCGTCTCCATGAAGCTGGGCTACGGTCCCGCACACCGTTAGGCCGTCTTCCGCTCACGCCCCAACATCGTGCAGCCCGCCTCCAGTGGTGTCGCGACAGGCGTGAATGGAGGGACGAATGGAGACGTGTCGTCTTCAGCGACGAGAGTCGCGTCTGCCTTGGTGCCAGTGATGGTCGTATGCGTGTTTGGCGCCGTGCAGGTGAGCGCCACAATCAGGACTGCATACGACCGAGGCACACAGGTCCAACACCCGGCATCATGGTGTGGGGAGCGATCTCCTACACTGGCCGTACACCACTGGTGATCGTCGAGGGGACACTGAATAGTGCACGGTACATCTAAACCGTCATCGAACCCATCGTTCTACCATTCCTAGACCAGCAAGGGAACTTGGTGTTCCAACAGGACAATGCACGTCCGCATGTATCCCGTGCCACCCAACGTGCTCTACAAGGTGTAAGTCAACTACCCTGGCCAGCAAGATCTCCGGATCTGTCCCCCATTGAGCATGTTTGGGACTGGATGAAGCGTCGTCTCACGCGGTCTGCACGTCCAGCACGAACGCTGGTCCAACTGAGGCGCCAGGTGGAAATGGCATGGCAAGCCGTTCCACAGGACTACATCCAGCATCTCTACGATCGTCTCCATGGGAGAATAGCAGCCTGCATTGCTGCGAAAGGTGGATATACACTGTACTAGTGCCGACATTGTGCATGCTCTGTTGCCTGTGTCTATGTGCCTGTGGTTCTGTCAGTGTGATCATGTGATGTATCTGACCCCAGGAATGTGTCAATAAAGTTTCCCCTTCCTGGGACAATGAATTCACGGTGTTCTTATTTCAATTTCCAGGAGTGTATTCTAGAAAGAAGAAGGTAATTAGAAGTACCAGAAATGAGAACAGCGAGAAGCTTAACATCAAACCTGGCTGTCGCGTAGAAGAAATTAAGGATTTCTGCTGCCTTGGAAGGAAAATAACTCGTGATGGACGAAGCAACCTGAACATAAAACGGAGACTGGCTGAGGTACAGGAGGCATTCCTGGCCAAAAAAAGGCGAATACTAGCATACGCGTTAATGAGTAAGACAAATCTGAGAATGTACATTTAGAGCACTGCATTGTACGTCATTGAATCATGGTCACTGGAAAAGAAGAGAATTGAGGTGTTTGAGATGTCGTGCTAAAGAAGGATAAAATAGGGGGAATGAGAAGGTACTTCTCAGAATGGGCCCAGAAAGGAACATATATATGGTTGGTTGGTTGTTTTGGGGGAGGGGAACAAAAATCGATGTCATCGATCCCATCAGATTAGGGAAGTGTGGGGAAGGAAGTTTGCCGTGCCCTTTCAAATGAACCATCCCGCCATTTGCCTGAAGCGATTTAGGGAAATCACGGAAAAACCTAAATCAGGATGGCCGGACGCGGTTTTGAACTGTCGTCTGCCCTAATGCGAGTCCAGTGTGCTAACTACTGCGCTACCTCGCTCGGTAAAGCGAGCATGTATAATGCACTAACAAGAAGAGGGGACACAGTGGTAGGACGCGTGGTAACTCATCAGGGAATAAACTTTATGGTACTAGACGAAGCTATAGAGGATAAAAACTGCAGGGAAAGAGAGAGATATGAACACATCCAAGAAATAGAACGAAACTGTCTGGTTCCAGGTTTCAAATGTCAAACATGTATGGTATATGAATGCCGATTGAAGCGACGAAGAAAAATACACTACTCGACATTAAAATTGCTACACCACGAAGATGACGCACTACAGACGCGAAATATAACCGACAGGAAGAAGATGCTGTGATTTGCAAATGATTAGCTTTTCAGAGCATTCTCAAAAGGTTGGCGCCGGTGGCGACACCTACAACGTGCTGACATGAGGAAGGCTTCCACCCGATTTCTCATACACAACCAGTAGTTGACAGACGTTGCCTGGTGAAACGTTGTTGTGATGCCTCTTGTAAGGAGGAGAAATGCGTACTATCACGTTCCGAATTTGATAAAGGTCGGATTGTAGCTTATCGCGATTGCGGTTTATCGTATCGCGACGTTGCTGCTCGCGTTGTTCGAGATCCAGTGACTGTTAGCAGAATGTGGAATCGGTGGGTTCAGGAGGATAATACGGAACGCCGTGCTGGATCCCAACGGCCTCGTATCACTAGCAGTCGAGAAGACAGGCACCTTATCCGCATGGCTGTAACGGATCGTGCAGCCACGTCTCGATCCCTGAGTCAACAGATGGGGACGTTTCCAAGACAACAACCATCTGCACGAACGGTTCGGCAACGTTTGCAGCAGCATCGACTATCAGCTCGGAGACCATGGCTGCGGTTACCCTTGACGCTGCATCACAGACAGGAGCGCCTGCGATGGTGTACTCAACGACGAACCTGGGCGCACGAATGGCAAAACGTCATTTTTTCGGCTGAATCCAGGTTCTGTTTACAGAATCATGATGGTCGCATCCGTGTTTGGCGACATCGCGGTGAACGCACATTGGAAGCGTGTATTCGTCATAGCCATACTGGCGTATCGCCCGGCGTGATGGTATGGGATGCCATTGGTTACACGTCTCGGTCACCTCTTGTTCGCATTGACGGCACTTTGAACAGTGGACGGTACATTTCAGATGTGTTATGACTCGTGGCTCTACCCTTCATTCGATCCCTGCGAAACCCTACATTTCAGCAGGATAATGCACGACCGCATGTCGCAGGTCCTGTACAGGCCTTTCTGGATACAGAAAATGTTCGACTGCTGCTTTGGCCAGCACATTCTCTAGATCTCTCACCAATTGAAAACGTCTGGTCAATGGTGGCCGAGCCACTGGCTCGTCACAAGACGCTAGTCACTACTCTTGATGAACTGTGGTATCGTGTTGAAGCTGCATGGGCAACTGTACCTGTACACGCCATCCAAGCTCTGTTTGACTCAATGCCCAGGTGTATCAAGGCCGTTATTACGGTGGAGGTGGTTGTTCTGGGTACTGATTTCTCAGGATCTATGCAGCAAAATTGCGTGAATGTGTAATCACATGTCAGTTCTAGTATAATGTATTTGTCCAATGAATACCCATTTATCATCTGCATTTCTTCTTGGTGTAGCAATTTTAATGGCCAGTAAGGTATGTAACAAGGCGGAAGTTCGACCCCTGGTCTTCTGATCACAAGGCAGACATCTAACCCCTACGCCAGCCTAGCACAGTGGCTTTGCGTGACTGTCGTGGCTACATGCAGATGCCTCACTCCTCTACTGACGGCAGGTGTGCTAGATTACTTCCTGCACTTGTTCAAAGCCACTGTTCCAGGGTGGCATAGTGGTTAGTACACCTACCTGGTGAGAAGAACGCCCGGGTTCTAATCCCAGCCTTGGCAGAAATTTTCATTCGTCGCCTCACTCTACATATATGCTCATGCAGCCAGTAGTTAAGGTCATAGCGTTCAAAATCAAATGGTTCTGAGCACTATGGGGCTTAACATGAGAGGTAATCAGTCTCCTAGAACTTAGAACTAATTAAACCTAACTAAACTAAAGATATCACAAACATCGAAGCCCGAGGCAGGATTCGAACCTGCGACCGTGGCAGTCACGTGGTTCCGGACTGCAGCGCCTAGAACCGCTTGGCCACCGCGGCCGGCCATAGCGTTCAAGTGCTGTTCTGGCATGAAGTGGTTCCCTAGGGGGAGGAATTTGTGATGATCTGCGTCGAACCAGTATATATCAATGGCTTCCCTGCAAGGCCGAATTATTTAATGCTAATAAAACGTGTCTATTTTGGGAGATCAGATCCATCCCGTCGTACGATGTTTGTCCCCTGACGGTGGGCTGGGTCCCAAGACGACAGGGCACATGTCCTCACAGCTCTGGTTCTGTCATCACGAGGATGAATTGCAGCGTGTCCGCTGGCCTCCAGAGTCTCCAGATCTCTTTCTGGTTTACTTTGGAGAGTTTCATACGTGATCGCTATCCATCTCCGCTATCGTTATATGAACTTGGCACTATTTTGCAGAAAGAATGATGTATCGCTCCCTCGAACACCATGCAGGACCCTTAGTTATTCATTCGTGACGACTGGAAGCTGTTTTGAACACCAATGTTTTTCCTACACCTTATTAGGCGGGTATTGTGTTGCACCTTTGGTGTTACCATATTTTTGTCCAGCTTTTGTAGAAACCCTGGTCCTCACATTGCGGTTCTTCTGCTTGTCGGACGCTCAAACGAAGTACATTTGACGAAACTTAATGCCACAGAAGGCACCTGTTGTTCCCGCCCTGGTGCGCAGCGCACGTCAGATGTCACGGGAGGCGAATCCGGCAGAACATTTCAAGCCGTAGTGAGCAGATTCGCCGCCTGTGAGGCGACGTCCGGAGTGGCACGTGCGCGGCTATTAGCTCCGCGCCACCCCTCGCCGGTCGCGGGGTTGGCCTTTGTGGGCGGCGGCAATCAGTGCTGGCGCCTGTGTGTGTGAGTTTGTGTGCGCGTGCGCGAGCGCCTCTCTTCAGCCAGGATCAAACGGCGCGCTAAGCTGGTCATTATCTGCGGTGGACGCCGCTGTCAAACCACCACCGCGACGCCGGCGCGAAGATGCGTCTCGCGAGGTGGGGCATTATGTGTGTCTGCTGCAATTGTTTACTGGACACATAAATGCCTGTAGCACATGCCTAACGTATGTGTGCTAACAAAACTTTCGTCAAAATCTACATCTACATGCAAATTCCGAAAGTTACCATACGGTGCACAGTGAGGGTCATCTTCTCTGCGCCACTCGGATATAGGGAAGGCAGTTCTTGCTGAAACAACAGATTTTCTGTTATATCGTTTTTATTTTCAACTCCAGTTTCACCTGAGTGTAAAAATCGCTCTAAACAACCGATTAATCAAGTAACATGCACTGCTGGCCGTTAAAATTTATACACCAAGAAGAAATGCAGATGATAAACGGGTATTCATTGGACAAAGATATAATACGAGAAATGACATGCGATTACATTTTCACGCAATTTGGGTGCATAGATCCTGGGAAATGAGTACCCAGAACAATCACGTCTGGCCGTAATAAAGGGCTTGATACGTCTGGGCATCGAGTCAAACAGAGGTTGGATGGCGTGTACAGGTACAGCTGCCGGTGCAGCTTCAACACGATACCACAGTTCATCAAGAGTAGTGCCTGGCTTATTGTGACGAACCAGTTGCTCGGCCACCATTGACCAGACGTTTTCAGTTGGCGAGAGATCTGGAGAATGTGGTGGCTAGAACAGCAGTCGAATATTTTCTGTATCCAGAAAGGCCCGTACAGGACCTACAACATGCGGTAGTGCACTATCCTGCTGAAATGTAGGGTTTCGCAGGGATCGAATGAAGGGTGGAGCCACGGGTCGTAACACATCTGTAATGTAACGTCCTCTGTTCAAAGTGTGGTCAGTGTGAACAAGAGGTGACCGAGACGTGTAACCAATGGCACCCCATACCACCACGCCGGATGATACGCCTGTATGGCGATGACGAATACACGCTTCCAATGAGCGTTCACCGCGATGACGCCAATCACGGATGAGACCATCATGATGCTATAAACAGTACCTGAATTCATCCGAGAAAATGTTTTACCATTCGTTCACCCAGGTTCGTCGTTGAGTACACCATTTTAGGCGCTCCTGTCTGTGATGCAGCGTCAAGGGTAAACGCAGCCATGGTCTCAACGTCGTCGAACTGTTCGTGCAGACGGTTGTTGGCTTGCAAACGTCCCCATCTTTTGACTCAGAGATCGAGAAGTGGCTGCACGATCCGTTACAGCCATGCGAATAAGATGCCTGTCATCTTGACTGCTAGTGATACGAGGCCGTTGGGATCCATCACGGCGTTCCGTATTACCCTCCTGAACAAACCGATTCCATATTCTGCTAACAGTCATTGGATCTCGGTCAGCGGGAGCAGCAATGTCGCGATACGATAAACCGCAATCGCGATAGGCTACAAACCGACCTTTATGAAAGTCGGACACGTGATGGTACGCATCTCTCCTCCTTACACGAGGCATCACAACAACATTTCACGAGGCAACGTCTGTCAACTGCTGTTTCTGTATGAGATATCGATTAGAAACATTCCTCATATCAGCACGTTGTTGGTGTCCCTACCGGCGCCAACCTTGTGTGAATGCTCTGAAAAGCTAATCATTTGCATATCACAGCATCTTCTCCCCGTCGGTTAAATTTCGCGTCTGTAGCACGTCATCTTCGTGGTGTAGCAATTTTAGTGGCCAGTAGTTTAGTTTCAGTTTCTGTAATCGTATTACTTCCTGTAATAAACACTGAATCCAACAAAGATGGATAAATTTGTTTGATGAAGCAGGGTGGGCCGAATAAAATTAGCACGGACGAGTGGATAACGATTGGCAGCATTAACGAATGAGGAAAAGACCGATGGTTATTACCAGCAGGATGGAGGAACTGCCCGTACAGCCGTCCGAACCTTGAAGCACGCTTACACAATCTTCACGCCTGATAGAACTGGTAGCAAAGGTCAGTCTGGTCGAGGCCCTAGCTGGCCACCCTGGTCACCTCATCTGTCAGTGTTTGATAACTTTGTGAGGGGAGCACTCAAGTCTACGCTCATAGTCTTCAAGAACTTCCTGGCAGATTAAAACTGTGTGCCCGACCGAGACTCGAACTCGGGACCTTTGTAGCAGAGTGAAAATCTCATTCTGGAAACGTCCCCCAGGCTGTGGCGAAGCCATGTCTCCGCAGTATCCTTTCTTTCAGGAGTGCTAGTTCTGCAAGGTTCGCAGGAGAGCTTCTGTAAAGTTTGGAAGGTAGGAGACGAGATACTGGCAGAAGTAAAGCTGTGAGGACCGGGCGTGAGTCGTGCTTCGGCAGCTCAGATGGTAGAGCACTTGCCCGCGAAAGGCAAAGGTCCCGAGTTCGAGTCTCGGTCGGGCACACAGTTTTAATCTGCCAGGAAGTTTCAAATATTAGTCCGTCATTCGCTGCTTTTCACGAGACGCGGTAAGTGGCTGGATACTAGAAAGTCTCACCAATATTCCCCTATTGATTGCAATTTTTTGAAACTCTGCTCAAAAATACTATTATAATGGAGAGTCATATCACTATTTGGACATTCGGCATAAGATGAAAGCTGAGATACAGAACCTCTGTCATTTTTGTTAATTTGCCCCTTTTCAAGGACTACAATGAGAGAAAGGCATACGTATAGACACAGGCAAATCACCATTTACTTTAAATTTTTAATGTAAACTATGAAAGTATTGTTAAATTATTAGTTTTCCACTTATATGATGTCGCAAATTTGTTGTGCATCCTTCCGTTCTTAATCTTTTAAAGAAAGTCGAGCATTGCTTTTCAGTGATACCGCACCTGTTGTAATAATTCCACACGATGGCGCCATTCTGTGACATAACTAATGTCCGACAACGTCAGCGTTGAACTACCATACAGACCACATTCGGAAAATCTTGTACACTGATTGTACCATCCAACGGGCCATGCGACATGGTAACAGGTTCAATATTCTCTCAGCAATGCTCTGCCATGAGTCTGTTGCTCATTTCTGTCGGAATTGTTATCAAGGTAGCATTGATGGCTTTTCCCATTTCCTACAATAATGCAGTATTTCAAAGCAACTGAAATTTTAAGAGCAAAAATTAGTCGTTTCTTAAAGAGATTTATTTAAGAACGAAAAATTTTGGTACTGTGCTATGGCTAAGTGTTATTTCGGTTCTCTGTCAGATCACAAGTATCTGAACGCCCCTACGTAATGCCTAATTGACCACCGGAAATCACGACAGGCGGACCCGTCAGTATATGAGGCGAGTGAACCGTAATTTTAGAGTTTCAATTTCTTTTTTTTTAAAGAATGTACTTTATTTACTAGCGATTCACCAAGAACATTAACACATTTAATCACACTAGGTGAGCGTGGAAGTAGTTGCCAGGAAGTAACTGATGGAGAATAAAATTACCTTTAACAAATGTGAATTTTATTCCTAAAAGCCTTTTCAAAAACAGATTTAAAATTACAATCAGAAAGCACCCTCTAAATATCAATTTACATTTATTCAGAGGCAGAATAACAAATTATTTATTTATTTATTTATTTTTTACAGTAGGAGCCTTCGGGCTGAGAAGCTTTCGCTCCCTTTTAACACGGCCGTAGTCACGACCGCTCACAACGACCTCTGAAAAACTACACTGGTGCAAATCTGCAACAAACCATATTACTTCAAACTAAAAATTTTAACAACTCACACAAACACATTAACTATGCACCCCGTAAGAGGGATGGGAATGGTACAAACACACTAAGAAATTATTTGCCACCAAAAGTGCAATTTGTTTTTAAAAGGACTCTTACGGTGGAAGGGTGGCAACTTTATAAAAAGGACTTTAAATAAAACTCATGAGATTCAGACTTACATGAAATGTACAACATGCTCTACATTACACATATACCGCCTCTCAAGATGATAGGCAAGATAAAAACATATTTCAGGAATTCGGCCTTTACCTTAATTCTATAAATTCGTTAACATCGAATCCGACAAACATGATAGAGGCAGCTATTAACGTACGGCAGACGGACAGACAGACACACTGACAGACACTAACTGCCTAACAAATGCAGACCAAAGACAGGCGAGCAAGTTGGGGACGACAGACTGACCAAGGAAACAAGTAGAATTTAACAAGTAAATAAAACAGCGTATCAACAATCACTTAACTTTTAATAAACGGCGATGTCTGGCGAAGACATGGCGCAGCACCCCAAAGCTCTCCCGAACCGTCCGCTGCCAGCCGCTTCAACGGACGCAGGAAGGCGCGCCGATCTCCCGTCTCACGGCGTCGCAGCTCGCCCCGGCCAGCTCCATGTCGTGGTTTCGCTCCTGTTGCTCTAGTGTGAATCGCGAAGCCACTATGCCTCGCTATACGGCGCGGCCACTGGACTCACGTGGAGACCTCACATGCGCCGACGCTCAAGGCGGACAAGTCATCTTGTGTCGCAGTGCGCGAACGACCAACCGATCAATCCAACCGCCAATGCCCATTTCCTGAGAAAACTAGAGCAGACTGACGGCCTAACACATACTAGCACTCCGGATGACCGACAGACACAGACTGTCCCACACTGAGCCGGCTGACCAACTGAGCGACTCGCCGAGACTGACAGACTGCCCCCAGACTCACTCCGACTCAGACTGACCTCCTTCCGAGCTCATAGCGCCCCTTAAATGTAAGTGAACAGGCAACCTTTCCTCTTTCCCACCAGTGGGAGACACAAAAGCTGCTATTGCCACAGCGGCGCCACCGCCAGCAACGGAGGGCGACTGCTTTACACTACGCGCTGCAGCACGCTTTTCAAAACAGCAATTTTTACTACGGCTCAACGGGGAGTATTCTGTTATTAGTTGAGAAGCAATAACAGGTATATAGTTTGATCAGGAGAGCTCAGTGACTTTTAACGTGGATGTCGCCTGAGTAACAAATCAGTCAGGGACATTTCAGCCCGCCTAAAACTGTCAAAGTCGACTGCTGGTGATTTATCGGCGAAGTGACAATACTAGGGAGGAACCACAAGTAAGCCAAGACCAGGAAGACCTTGTGTAATGACGGAAAGGGACTGCTGAGCATTGCACGGAGTGGTTGTAAAAATAACATGAAATCAGTGGATGGCATCCCTCGTGAGTTTCAAAGTGCTACCAGGTGTCCAAGGCAACGGCTTTGCGGCAGTGGATACACCTGTTCCCGTAAGATCACCGAAGTTAAGCGCTGTCGGCAGTGGCCGGAACTTGGATGGGTGACCATCCGGACCACCATGTTGCCGTTTTTTCGGGGTGCTCTCAGCCTCCTGATGCCAATTGAGGAGCTACTCTACCGAATAGTAGCGGCTCCGGTCACATAAAATCATCATAACG
Organism: Schistocerca serialis cubense; assembly: GCF_023864345.2. Taxonomy (NCBI): domain Eukaryota; kingdom Metazoa; phylum Arthropoda; class Insecta; order Orthoptera; family Acrididae; genus Schistocerca; species Schistocerca serialis. Next base: position 465,579,194 of record NC_064645.1, on the reverse strand, counting down.
ACCGGGAGAGTGGTGTGCTGGCCACACGCTCCTCCTATCCGCATCCTCAGCTGAAGGTGACACGGAGATCGGGTGGTCCCGACGGGCCCCTTGTGGCCTGAAGGCTATGTGCCTTTTACCAGGTGTCCAGCTACCAGAATGCCTATGCGTAGGAAGGTTAAAGCGGCAAGTCTCTGTAACCGATGCCAGGTGACGCGTGAGATGCCGTGAAATGGGGCGCCACTGGGCGTGGATGACTGGAACCGAGAGGATTGCAGCGATGAATCACGCTGTACCCTGCGGCGATCCGATGGACCATTTCGAGTTTTGCGAATGTTGAGAGAACGTTTCTTGCCTTCATGTGCAGTGCAGACAGAGGAAGTACTATTACGGTAAAAAGGCGTTTTTCGTGGTTAGTGTCTGCTCGCCTTATTGGTTTAAGTAAACGTCAAAAGTGGATGCACATGAACATTTTACAGTACCGCTTACAGTAGAGGAACAGTCTGGAGACGATCACTGCATTTATCAACTTGACGATGCACCTTCTCATGAAGCGTCATTCGCAAGGCAATAGTTTGTGGACATATATTGTTGTTGTTGTGGTCTTCAGTCCTGAAACTGGTTTGATGCAGCTCTCCATGCTACTCTATCCTGTGCAAGATTCTTCATCTCCCAGTACCTACTGCAACCTACATCCTTCTGAATTTGCTTACTGTATTCATCTCTTGGTCTCCCTCTACGATTTCTACCCTCCACACTGCCCTCCAATACTAAATTGGTGATCCCTTGATGCCTCAACACATCTCCTACCAGCCGATCCCTTCTTCTAGTGAAGTTGTGCCACAAACTCCTCTTCTCCCCAATCCTATTCAATACTTCCTCATTAGTTATGTGATCTACCCATCTAATCTTCAGCATTCTTCTGTAGCACCACATTTCAAAAGCTTCTATTCTCTTCTCTTCCAAACTATTTATCGTCCATGTTTCACTTCCATACATGGCTACACTCCACACAAATACTTTCAGAAATGACTTCCTGACACTTAAATCTATACTCGATGTTAACAAATTTCTCTTCTTCAGAAACGCTTTCCTTGCCATTGCCAGTCTACATTTTATATCCTCTCTACTTCAACCATCATCAGTTATTTTGCTCCCCAAATAGCAAAATTCCTTTACTACTTTAAGTGTCTCATTTCCTAATCTAATTCCCTCAGCATCACCCGACTTAATTCGACTACATTCCATTATCCTCGTTTTGCTTTTGTTGATGTTCATCTTATACTCTCCTTTGAAGACACTATCCATTCCATTCAACTGCTCTTTCAGGTCCTTTGCTGTGTCTGACAGTATTACACTGTCATCGGCGTACCTCAACGTTTTTATTTCTTCTCCATGAATTTTAATACCTACTCCGAATTTTTCTTTTATTTCCTTCACTGTTTGCTCAATATACAGATTGAGTAACATCGGGGAGAGACTTCAACCCTGTCTCACTCCATTCCCAACCACTGCTTGCCTTTCATGTCCCTCGACTCTTATAATTGCCATCTGGTTCCTGTACACATTGTAGATAACCTTTCGCTCCCTGTATTTTACCCCTGCCACCTTCAGAATTTGAAAGAGCGTATTCCAGTCAACATTGTCAAAAGCTTTCTCCAAGTCTACAAGTGTTAGAAACGTAGGTTTGCCTTTTCTTAATCTGGCTTCTAAGATAAGTCGTAGGGTCAGTATTGCGTCACGTATTCGAACATTTCTACGGAATCCAAACTCATCTTCACCGAGGTCGGCTTCTACTAGTTTTTCCATTCGTCTGTAAAGAATCCGCGTTAGTATTTTGCAACCGTGACTTATTAAACTGATAATTCGGTAATTTTCACATTTGTCAACACCTGTTTTCTTTGGGATTGGAATTATTATATTCTTCTTGAAGTCTGAGGGTATTTCGCCTGTTTCATACATTTTGCTCACCAGATGGTAGAGTTTCGTCAGGACTGGCTCTCCCAAGGCTGTCAGTAGTTCTAATGGAGTGTTGTCTACTCCCAGGGTCTTGTTTCGACTCAGGTCTTTCAGTGCTCTGTCAAACTCCTCACGCAGTATTATATCTCCCATTTCATCTTCATCTACATCCTCTTCCATTTCCATAATATTGTCCTTAAGTACATCGCCCTTGTATAGACCCTCTATATACTCCTTCCACCTTTCTGCTTTCCCTTCTTTGCTTAGAACTGGGTTTCCATCTGAGCTTTTGATACTCATACAAGTGGCTCTCTTTTCTCCAAAGGTCTCTTTAATTTTCCTGTAGTCTGTATCTACCTTATCCCTAGTGAGAAAGTCTCTACATCCTTACATTTTTCCTCTATCCATGCCTGCTTAGCCATTTTGCACTTCCTGTCGATCTCATTTTTGAGACGTTTGTATTCCTTTTTGCCTGCTTCATTTACTGCATTTTTATATTTTCTCTTTTCATCAATTAGATTCAGTATTTCTTCTGTCACCCAAGGATTTCTACAAGCTCTCGTCTTTTTACCTACTTGATCTTCTGCTGCCTTCACTACTTCATTCCTCAAAGCTACCCATTCTTCTTCTACTGTATTTCTTTCCTCCATTCCTGTCAATTGTTCTATTATGCTGTCCCTGAAACCCTGTACAACCTCTGGTTTAGTCAGTTTATCCAAGTCCCATCTCCTTAAACTCCCACTTATTTGCAGTTTCTTCAATTTTAATCTGCAGTTCATAACCAATAGATTGTGGTCAGAGTCCACATCTGCCCCTGGAAATGTCTTACAATTTAAAACCTGGTTCCTAAATCTCTGTCTTACCATCATATAATCTATCTGAAACCTGTCAGTATCTCGAGGATTCTTCCATGTATACAACCTTCTTTCATGATTCTTGAACCAAGTGTTAGCTATGATTAAGTTGTGCTCTGTGCAAAATTCTACCAGGCGGCTCCCTCTTTCATTTCTTACCCCCAATCCATATTCACCTACTACGTTTCCTTCTCTCCCTTTTCCTACTGCCGAATTCCAGTGACCCATGACTATTAAATTTTCGTCTCCCTTCACAATCTGAATAATTTATTATATTTCATCGTACATTTCTTCAATTTCTTCGTGATCTGCAGAGCTAGTTGGCATAAAACTTGTACTACTGTAGTAGGCGTGGGCTTCCTATGTATCTTGGCCACAATAATGCGTTCACTATGCTGTTTGTAGTAGCTTACCCGCATTCCTATTTTCCTATTCATTAGTAAACCTACTCCTGCATTACCCCTATTTGATTTTGTGTTTATAGCCCTGTAGCCACCTGACCAGAAGTCTTGTTCCTCCTTCCACCGACCTTCACTAATTCCCACTATATATAACTTTAACCTGTCCATTTCCCTTTTTAAAATTTCTAACCTACCTGTCCGATTAAGGGATCTGACATTCCACGCACCGATCCGTAGAACGCCAGTTTTCTTTCTCCTGATAACGACATCCTCTTGAGTAGTCCCCGCCAGGAGATCCGAATGGGGGACTATTTTACCTCCGGAATATTTTACCCAAGAGGACGCCATCATCATTTAACCATACAGTAAAGCTGCATGCCTTCGGGAAAAATTACGGCCCTAGTTTCCTCTTGCTTTCAGCCAATCGCAGTACCAGCACAGCAAGGCCGTTTTGGTTAGTGTTACATGTTGTGGACATATATATTCCTGAAATGGACTGGCCTGCCCAGAGTCTCGACCTGAATCCAATGGAACACCTTTGGGAGGACTTAGAACGTCGACTTTTCTCCAGACCTTAGAATCCGTACTGCCATTCCCCCACAGACTTTCAGACACTTCGTTGAATGTGTCATCAGGACAGTTCAATCCGTCATGAAGGCGTAGGTTGGACACACAACACATTAATTTCCACTAAAAGCAGTGCCTGATAGTTTGAATACACAGTGTATGTGGGCAGCATTAGGATCGTTCTGTAATTTCTCGCAAATGCCAGTTCTCTAAACTTTATCAAAAGTTCGAACAGAACGTCTTGTTGCTTGCTGTTCACGGAAAATTTACGTACTCGCGTTCTGGTCGATCCTATCGGTAACAAACCTGGCAGCACACCTCTGAATTGCTTCGTTGTCTTCCTTTACTAGACCTGGTGGGGACCGTAAACAGTTGAGCACCACTAAAGAATTGGTCGCACAAGTGTTCTGTACGCAGACGCCTTCATCGACGAAGATCAATTCTCTACAGTTATCCAAATAAACTGAAGACCACCATTCACCTTCTTTATAGCCGATCCTGCGTGTTTAATTTCATGTAGCTTTGCAACGTTATTCCTAGATATTTGTATCGAGCAGCACACCGCTAATGCCGTATTCAAACACTACAGGATCGATTTTCCTACTCATCTTCATTAACCTACACTTTCCCACATTCAGATGAAGCTTCTGTTCATCAGACCTAATACAAATACTATGCAAATCATCTTGTGCTCTTCTACAGTCATTAAGATAGGACACTTTCCAGTACACTACAGCGTAATGAGCAAACAGTGGCAGGCTGCTGCTAACAATATACATCCCACCGTTTATTCAGGGTGTTATATCACATTTTCCATAATTTGAGAGGTGGTGATATGGACCAAAACAATTAAAAATGTCCAGAAAAATTGGCTCCAACAAATATACCTTAATACTTATGAGCAATTATTCATCTTATCTTCTCTTAATCACATAACTTCTGCTGTAAGTGGTTTGCTATTATGAACCACGTACAGAATGCAGTCCACAAATGAGGACACATTCCTCTCTAATGGTCCATGGATGCAGCACTCAGTAAACATCTGTCGGTGTTATTGCTGTAATACGTATACACAGTTCTGTGTAACTCCACCGCATACATTAGTTGTAACGGAACGAGTTTGTGTTTTGATAAGTTTGTGAAATGCTCTAACTTAGTAGTTCTATCTTTGCACTTGTGGAGTCCTGCCCATTCGACTCTTATAGGGTGCCTAAGGGATGATGCTTTCTCGGATAGCTATACAACAATTCAATCAATTCACATTAATTAGATTGACAATACTTCACTTTGGTTTACACTGTCGTGTCTCAAGCTATTGGCGACATGCAAATAATGAATGTCCTTCGCTATATAGAAGGTCCATTCAAGTAATGGTTATGGATCGCAAGTAACAGCTCTTCTAGTGTTCTCTTCTAGTCTGTGTCTATTACTGTCCGTCTTCTACAGTCCGGCCGAGGCTGGCAAGAGCGGCGGTTGTATCTTCTTCGTATAGAGGCCGCTCCTGTCGTGGTGTGGTTCTAGTCAGCGTACTATTGGCTGACGTTGTCTAACAGCCTTCTTTGCTCTTGATTTCTTCATCTGCGAGCCGGCGCTTGTCGTTACGCCAGAACAGCACTTACAAACAAGTATAATGGCAGCCTATCATTCTACATGGGAAACGGCTGACATTACCTCCTGTTGTGGTCTGACAATTTCCTTTGTGCAATAATAGACTTCCATTGCGCAGTCTATTACTCCACAAAGGAAATTTTCAGACAATAACAGTCCTTCATGTCTGCCATTTCCCGTGTAGAATAATAGGCTCCCATTATGTACGATAAGTCCAAAGACGAAAACCGAAATATTAACGCATTTCCAAACCACACTTCCCTGGGGAACTTCTGGCGGTATTAGTGTCTCTGATGAACACTTGTTGCTCAAGACATCGTACTGAGTTCTATTACTTGGAAAGTCGAGGAATACCAATAGTATACATCTGGGCACATACTCCGTATAATCGGTCCTTCGTTAACACTCTGCCATGGAGCACTGTGTCAAACACTTTCAGAAATTCTAGGAATATGAAATCTGCCCTTCATCCGTGTTTCGCATGCTACCCTTCGAGAAAAGGGCAAGCTGAGTTTGGCGTGAGCAGTATTTTCTAAATGCCTGCTGATCTGTGAACGTAAACTCAACCCATCGACGAAACAAGGAAGTACAAACCTGTTCAGGGAAAGACAGGAATAAAGCAATACAAACCACTTAGGAACGAAGTAAATAGGAAGTGCAGAGACGCCAAGGCGAAATTGCTGCAGGAAGAATGTGAAGAAATCTAAAAAGAAATGATCGTCGCAAGGAATGACTCAGCATGCAGGAAAGTCAAAACAACCTTTGGTAAAACTGAAAGCAACGGTGTAACATTAAGAGTGCAATGAGAATCCCATTGTTAACCGCAGAGGAAAGAGCGGATGGATGGAGCGAGTACATTGAAGACTTATCTCGTGAATTGGTAGAAAAAGGATCTGGAGTCGATAAGGAAGATATACGGGATCCAATAATAGAATTAGAATTTAAAAATGTCTGGAAGACGTGAGATTAAATGAAGCAGGAGGGATAGACAACATTTCATAATAAATTCTAAAATCAGTGGGAGAAATGGCAGCCAAACGACTATTCAGATTGATGTGAAGAATCTATGAGTACGGCGGCGGACTATCGGATAAATGTAGGGTAAATAGCGTCCACATCAGGGCAGATAGGTGAGAAAAATACAACACAATCAGCTTAACAGCTCATGCATCCAAGCAGCTGACAAGAATAATTAACAGAACAATGGGAAATAAAATGGAGGATTCTGTTAGATGACCATCAGTTTGAAACTTCTTGGCGGATTAAAACTGTGTGCCGGGCCGAGACTCGAGCTCGGGACTTTTGCCTTTAGCGGGCAAGTGCTCTACCAACTGAGCTACCGAAGCACGACTCACGCCCCGTCCTCACGGCTTTACTTCTGCCAGTACCTCGTCACGTGCTTGGATAGCTCAGTTGGTAGAGCACTTGCCCGCCAAAGGCAAATGTCCCGAGTTCGAGTCTCGGCTCGGCACACAGTTTTAATCTGCCAGAAAGTTTCATATCAGCGCACACTCCGCTGCAGAGTGAAAATCTCATTCTGGACCATCAGTTTGGCTGCAGGAAAGATTAAGGCACCAGGGAGGCAGAAATGACACTGCGTTTTACACTCCTGGAAATGGAAAAAGAACACATTGACACCGGTGTGTCAGACCCACCATACTTGCTCCGGACACTGCGAGAGGGCTGTACAAGCAATGATCACACGCACGGCACAGCGGACACACCAGGAACCGCGGTGTTGGCCGTCGAATGGCGCTAGCTGCGCAGCATTTGTGCACCGCCGCCGTCAGTGTCAGCCAGTTTGCCGTGGCATACGGAGCTCCATCGCAGTCTTTAACACTGGTAGCATGCCGCGACAGCGTGGACGTGAACCGTATGTGCAGTTGACGGACTATGAGCGAGGGCGTATAGTGGGCATGCGGGAGGCCGGGTGGACGTACCGCCGAATTGCTCAACACGTGGGGCGTGAGGTCTCCACAGTACATCGATGTTGTCGCCAGTGGTCGGCGGAAGGTGCACGTGCCCGTCGGCCTGGGACCGGACCGCAGCGACGCACGGATGCACGCCAAGACCGTAGGATCCTACGCAGTGCCGTAGGGGACCGCTCCGCCACTTCCCAGCAAATTAGGGACACTGTTGCTCCTGGGGTATCGGCGAGGACCATTCGCAACCGTCTCCATGAAGCTGGGCTGCGGTCCCGCACACCGTTAGGCCGTCTTCCGCTCACGCCCCAACATCGTGCAGCCAGCCTCCAGTGGTGTCGCGACAGGCGTGAATGGAGGGACGAATGGAGACGTGTCGTCTTCAGCGATGAGAGTCGCTTCTGCCTTGGTGCCAATGATGGTCGTATGCGTGTTTGGCGCCGTGCAGGTGAGCGCCACAATCAGGACTGCATACGACCGAGGCACACAGGGCCAACACCCGGCATCATGGTGTGGGGAGCGATCTCCTACACTGGCCGTACACCACTGGTGATCGTCGAGGGGACACTGAATAGTGCACGGTACATCCAAACCGTCATCGAACCCATCGTTCTACCATTCCTAGACCGGCAAGGGAACTTGCTGTTCCAACAGGACAATGCACGTCCGCATGTATCCCGTGCCACCCAATGTGCTCTAGAAGGTGTAAGTCAACTACCCTGGCCAGCAAGATCTCCGGATCTGTCCCCCATTGAGCGTGTTTGGGACTGGATGAAGCGTCGTCTCACGCGGTCTGCACGTCCAGCACGAACGCTGGTCCAACTGAGGCGCCAGGTGGAAATGGCATGGCAAGACGTTCCACAGGACTACATCAAGCATCTCTACGATCATCTCCATGGGAGAATAGCAGCCTGCATTGCTGCGAAAGGTGGATATACACTGTACTAGTGCCGACATTGTGCATGCTCTGTTGCCTGTGTCTATGTGCCTGTGGTTCTGTCAGTGTGATCATGTGATGTATCTGACGCCAGAAATGTGTCAATAAAGTTTCCCCTTCCTGGGACAATGAATTCACGGTGTTCTTATTTCAATTTGCAGGAGTGTATAATGGATACAAGGCTAAAGGAAAATCAAGACACGCTCATGGGAATAATATAGAAAAATCGTTCGACAGTGTGAAATGGAACAAGATGTTCGACATCCTGAAAAGAGTAGGAGTAAACAACAGGGGAAAACAATATGTACTTGGAACAAGAGCGAACAACAAATTGAGAGACGAAGAACGAAGTGCTCGGATTAAAAAGCGTATAGCACAGAGATGCAATCTTTCGCCCCTACCGTTCAATCTGTATATCCAAGAAGCAATTACGGATATAAAAGGAAGATTCAAGAATCGGATCAAAATCCAGGATGGATGTATATCAATGATAAAATTTTCTGATGACACTGCTATCCTCAGTAATAGTGAAGAGAAGTTATGTGATCTGTAGAATGGAATAAACAGTCTAATAGCTGCAGAATATGGATTTGAGAGTAAACCGGAGGAAGAAAAACGTAATGTGAAGTAGCAGAAATGGGAATAACGAGAAACTTAACATCAAACATGGTGATCACGAGGTAGACGAAGTTAGGGAATTCTGCTACCTTGGAAGCCCTATACGCCCTGTATACGAATCATATTGGTGAGGGGAAATTCGTAAGGGCCCCTGTGCAGCTGGTCCCGGCGGAGGTTCGAGTCCTCCCTCGGGCATGGGTGTGTGTGTTTGTCCTTAGGATAATTTAGGTTAAGTAGTGTGTAAGGTTAGGGACTGATGACATTAGCAGTTAAGTCCCATAAGATTTCACATACATTTGAACATTTTCGTAAGGGCGTTTTGTAAGCATCGATATCGTCCTGTATTTCTTTCATTCCTATTTCAACCATATAGAATGATACTTTTACGGACTTATGATAAGTGATTCCTTATTCTACGTCAACTGAGAATAAGTATTTTTGTGCATATACAGAATGAAGCTGATCACTGACTTGACATTTGTAGTGTACGAGTGTGTCCGTGTATGGTGTAGCACAAACCAGCAGGAAGGCAAAGAGAGTTTAACATACGTTTTGTAGTTTTTTGTGTGACAATAAATCGAGAGAAATTTGTTTATTTAATTAAGAGAAGAATGGCTTTAAATCGTAGGTTGCCTCAAAATATCAATGCTAGCTACACTCTGAATGTTTAGGTGACATAGTTTATTGTTATTCACTACTACTGTCAATTTGTTTTGGTGACCAAAGATGTATGTAAGAAAACCGTGCCAACCTGACAATGTATGTGGGAGCTGCATAATTTTGCTCTCTCTGGACCTGCAGGCTCTGATGCATCCAAAGTGGCAACTATTCCCTTTTCAGTGACATGAAATTCAGTTTAAAACTTGCCGATGGCTGGTAGATGAATGGCTGCAGTTTGTCAGTTTTGTGAAAATCAAGTACATCTATTACTGGGAACCGCTGGATGTTCAGACAGGTTGACATTAATGCCACAGATATACAGTTTATATGGAACACATAGTCCGATTTTATAATAATATAAAGTGCAATCATAACTGGTTATGAATGACACTGAATTCAGCTTTCTGAGCCGTGCACGCACTCATGTCAATTCTGGCTGCTGGTTAAACCTCTCTGGATCGTTCCCTGTCTCCGGATTTGCAGACCTCTCGCTGGGGGGGCAGCATGACGGCTTGGAGGGATTATACAGGACGTGCGCCCCTCTGCATGTCTCGTCCTCCTGGCTCTTCGACTCGCTTGTTGAGAATGGAGGTGGTCGGCATGTTGTGGTTGGTGTCTGTATGCCATGAAGAGCCTGTGGACGGCAATCGAAGAGACATTGTTTACCTCTCTCTTTGCGAACGCGGGTTGTGTCATGTGAGCCGGCCAGTTCCTATTTTGGTGTCTTGGGTGAGCGAAGTGGTCCTGCCTGCATTACTTGTGCTTCCAGGGTCCACTGTAGAAATTAATGGCGAGCATCTCGGTTGCGTGTGATTAAGTATTGAATGCGCTTTGTAAAAGTCCTTGTTGTTTGCTGAACCCTGCTAACTGAGAACTGTTTCGGGTTCACACCTATTCCGTTCTATATTTTTCGATAGTGGCCGTTATTTGACCCAGCTTTCAAAGGTGGATCAACATCCCTGGCTATCGGAACACACCTGATTTATCTTCAACCTAGTTGTAGACGGATTTACATTTTGACTGCTTCTAGTTCCATTATAATCTGATTAAGTATAGACCATGTTTCCACAAAGACCGTACTTTTGCGTTATTTTGAATGATTTGGGGTTCAAATCTTGTTATATTTTCGTATTTAAAGCACTTGAGCGTTGATTCTTTAATGTTAAATCTGCACTTCATCCTGAGCTATCATGTGTTCAGATTGTTTTAGATTATTCGCATTTTCAATTGATTTCCTGCTTTTCTGGGCCAAACGGCCACAGTTTCCTTGTTCTGAGAGCAAGTTCTTGCATGCGAACTGTAATTTTCTTATAATTTTAATGTGCATGGTTTTTTACTGTTTTAGAGCATGAGCTGAACCAAGTAACAGATCGATGTCCGGTCTGAGCTCAAGTCGGTGACATTGCCTTGCTGCATTAATTTCACTCCACTTTTAACTAAGCTGCGTATTTGTTAATCAACGAATTTTTTTCTTTCTTCTACGTGTTTATTTAGTCATTTAAAGCTCTTGCACCTTGATAAATTCGGTTGTTGTAGTGTTTTAACGGATTGCTTGACCTAAATATTTTTGGTAGCTAAAAGCCTTTTCCCGTTTTTTAATCTTAGTGGTGGTTATTCTATGCTTGTCTTATAAACTCCTTGTAATCGTCTTTCGAAACTGTAAGCAAATGCCTTTTCTTTTGGCAATTTGACATAATTTTTCAAATGTTCTGAAATATTCTACTTTTGGTGTTAAAGAGTCACTCAAACTAAATTTTTTAAAATTTCAGTTTTGAGTACCCCTGGGACGAGTTCTTAAATGTTTGCTAGCTTTGAGAATTCATATACAGATCACCAATTTAGTACTAAAGGGAATCGTGGGGGCTAAGAATCGTATAGGGAGACCAAGAGATGAATACTATAAACATAGTATGATGTAGGTTACTCGAAGATGAAGAGGCTTGCACGAACAGAGTAGCGTGGAGAACTGCGTCAAACCAGTCTTCGGACTGAAGATCAAGCGCGACCTCTTCACTTACTTCTCACAGAATGCTACTGCAGTGACAATGCTGCTGGCAACAAAAGATAACAGTGTTTTACTTAAAACCTATGTGGCGCACATCACCGACTGTAGAAGACACTAGTTTGATAAATATTCATACTACAGTTATGAAGTACGAAACATCGAATGTAAACAGAACTAAAATCACACCTATAAACTAGGTACCTTACAAAAGTCAGCTCAGAGATTTGGACGTCGAGTTGAAATATTTAAAAAGGAACTACTACAGAACATATTAATGGAGAGCTACAATAACTCAAAGATATAATGTTATGATTTGGGAAATATCCCAACTCCAACTTAATCGAACAGGCCTTGGAAGGCCTAACTGTACCGACCGGCTGCCGTGTCATCCTCAGCCCACAGGCGTCACTGGGTTCGGATATGGAGGTGCATGTGGTCAGCACACCACTCTCCCGGTCGTATGTCAGTTTATGAGACCGGAGCCGCTACTTCGCAATCAAGTAGCTCCTCAGTTTGCCTCACAAGGACTGAGTGCACACCGCTTGCCAACAGCGCTCAGCAGACCGGATGGTCACTCATTCAAGTGCTAGCCCAGCGCGACAGTGCTTAATTTCGGTGATCTGACGGGAACCGGTGTTACCACTACGGCTAGGCCGTTTGCATATGGGAAATATACTATCTGTTAAATGTATTTGGACACCTATTAATGGATATTAGAATGGGATTTGTCCACTATTCACAGTTATGACGACTACACTTTTTGTGAGGTATGTAACTGTCTGTGGAGGAATGGCAGCCCGTTCTTCCTCAACAGCCGAAACCAGAGAGGTTAGTGATATTGGACTCTTGTATCTGGAGGGAAGTCACGTTCTAACACATCCAAAGGGTGCTCTGTTGGATTCAGGTATGACTGTGGGAATTTCAGGAACGTTATTGTTCACAAGTACTGCATTGTTGCATTTTCATGTTGATCCAGTCATCGTCTCCGAGCTGTTCCTCTATGTGTGCTGCACACAGTGCCGTAAAACATGTTGCTATTCTTCCGAATTTTGGGTTTTCTTAAGTGTAATGAGGGACAACACCTTAACCACTGTTGGAACTACACATGATAGCGGGTAACGTTTTCCAAGTACTGACCAGACCCAAACCCTTGGATCGACTTTCCACGGGATATAACGAGATTAATAACTGCAAATCACATGTTTCCGGTCACCCTCTGTCCAATGGCATCGATTTTTACCCCACCTTAAGCGTCGCTTGTCATTGACGAGATGTGTCTGGCTTACGATGAAGGGCTCTACCACTGCACCCTATTCTTTTTAACTTCCCACACACACTTATTTTGCTAGTTGGATTGCTGTTACCACTGTGGACCTCACTAGTCATTTATTCCGCTGATTTCATGCGATTTTTTACAGCCGTCCTTTGTAATGTATGACGGTCCCTGTCAGTCTGTACATGAGTTCTTCGCGGTCTCGATTTATGGGTGATTGTTCCTTCGCGTATCCACTTCACAGTAGCATCAGCAGCTGTCGATTTAGGTTCAAATGTCGATGAGGAACTTATTACCCAGGTGACAAGTAGGTAACTGGTCTACGTTCGAAGCCACAGCTCTCTCGACCAACCCTTTCTTCTGTTGGTTCTTATGTGCTTAAAACCCAACACCCCCTCTCTCGTTTTATACCGGCGAGTTAGGCTTTCGTGACAGCTGGTAGTCAATTCCGTATTACACAGGGTGTCCGGATAATTTTTATCCGATAGAGTACTACATGTTACCAGAGCTGTGTAAGAGGCATGTTTTAATAATGACATTTTGCGACTCTACTATATCTAATTCGTTGTGATTAAGAGTCAATAACTGATATCCCATTAGCTTAAATATGAACTGAGTGTGATGTCTTGTATGAATGACACCAGTGCTTGCGAGCATTTGATCTCCATCCAGTCTGAACGTTCCACTGTGACACTGTGCGGCTTGTAAATTGAAGGGGAATTTGTATCGGCCGTTAGTCGTGCCGAAATAGTTTGCGCAGTTGCAGTAACTCTGTTTCCCGGATGGCGCAGTGGTTGCCGCATCTGCCTAGTAAGCAGAAGATCCCGGGTTTGAATCCCAGTGCCGAACACGTTTTCACTCGTTGCCGTGGATTCCGAATAGTGTCCCGCTGCAACTGACGGCAGAGATACCTTTCAATTTGTATATAAGTTTTCACAGCTCTGATTCTGCGTGGTGTCTGTTCTTTTGGACATGTCCGAAAGAACAGACACCACGCATTCGTACGGCTGGTTTGACGAAGTTTGTGGAGTAAGAGGCTGCAATCGTCACCGACCGTAGTCGTGATGGCAGAGGAACATGAGGTTTAACGATGTGGCAGAGGCTAGTAAATACGAAATACGAACTATCACTGTTTACACTGCCTGAGAACCAGCCGGTAAGGAAGAATTTACACAATATTAGAGTGCCAGTGTTATTCCTAGCAAGGTTTTTGCAGTTGCTAAGAAATTTGTTGACAACTTGCTCAGAGAGTATCCTAGATGTATCTCAAATTTCATTCACTTTGTTTTGCAATGTTTCGTGTTTCATTAGTTTCCGAACGTTAGGGTAGACGAAAATCCTGTCTTTCATCTTAGTTTCTGATGGTTACGAAGACTTCCTTGGACTAATGAGAAAAGAGGAGCTTCTGCGCACAATCGGAGAGGAAAGAAAATGTGTAAAACACTGATGAGAAGAAGGGACAGGATCACACATCAGTTAAGAAATCAAGGATTAAATTGTGTTGTACTAGAGGGAGCCGTGGGGAGTAAAAGTCCAGATGATGGCAGAGACTGGAATGCATCCAGTAAACATCTAAGGATGTAGTTTGCAAGTACTATACTGAAATGAAAAGGTTGGCACAGAAGAGGAATTCGTTGTGGGTCGCATGAAACTAGTGAGAAGACTGATGACCGGAAATAAATAATAAAAAACAGACGTTGCTTGCAACGTATAGGCTGGCCGCGGTGGCCGACCGGTTCTAGGCGCTTCAGTTCGGATCCGCACGACTGCTACGGTCGCAGGTTCGAATCCTGCCTCGGGCATGGATGCATGGGTATGTGTGATGTCTTTAGGTTAGTTAGGTTTAAGTAATTCTAAGTTGTAGGGGACTGATGACCTCAGATGTTAAGTCCCATAGCGCTCAGAGCCATTTGAACCATTTGAGCCACTTATAGGGAAGTGTCACGATCTTTTCGTAGGGTTTTAATAAATTGTTTCATATGTCAAGTTTTATGTGAAGTGCAGGTAGAAGTTCTTTTGTGTCCACCTTTGAATCGACTAGTACTTTTTTCCCTCCAACTTTTAGCGTCCTAAGTGGCCAGATTTCTTGAGACCAGTTCTTGCCTTCTCTACGACTATCCCACTCGCATAAGAGAAGCAGGGGCCTTTCCTCACAACACGTACACACTCCATGTGTGGCTATGAGTTTACCCGATCCCAAGCCTTTACGCCGAAGAGACCAAAATACATTTCTCTGACGTAGTTCGAAGCTGATTTTTCACCACGAGCTTACCACAGGTGTATCAAAAATGGTCTGCAGAATTACCTCACGAAGCCACGAAATTCGAAAAGTAGGCACCATTCGATTTTTCGCTTGTAGGCGAAGTCTGCGTGAAAAATGATATGCAAGAAAAACATACAGCGCCGTACATTATAATAAATCAGAAATTTGTAGATAGTTGTATTACAGACTATAAAATTAAACCTTTTTCCGTGGCAGCTTACATTGCAAACCTTCACAAAACAACAATGGCATTATTATAACAACTGAAAAGCTACATTTTGCATCCCCCACATATATTGTAAGCTTGTGTCAAAATTGCATGTGATTCAGCATTCAAAGCACTTTACCTGAAACCAGCCTCCAAAAATACATCAGAAATATCTTAAGCCATTTGATAAGAATTATTCTGTCAACAAAGTAATTTTTACCAGATATAATGTCGTATGTCCACAATTAGTAGACATGTTATTTGCAAAGATATTTTTGCAGCGCGAAGAGGCTTCTTCGGGATATAGCTTGCGGAACTGTTATGTTTGTAGGCGAGCTATGGGAGTAAACGCTGATATGAGCCTGCTGAAGGGGGCATCTCGTTAGCGGCCTCATTAAGACGCAAGTCGAAACGTCGGTTCGTGCGCATGCGCGAGCGCACTGGGGCACGCGCTGCGGCCCGTAAACGTCCTCCACGTAATTGCGTGACCGCGTCCGCCGTAATTAAGAAGGTGTTAACTGTGCACTAAGCTAACCGCGCGTAATTCATTTTGGTAATTGCTGGGATCGAGGCGTACATATTTTATGTAAATGCCGAGATTTCGCTGCCATTGTCCGCCAGCGGGTCGTGCTCTCGGGGGAGGCTGGATGTCACAGCCTAACTGTGTTCTACCGTGGGGTGCATCCGTGTTGACGCGAAGCGTGATACGTAATTCACCATCTGCCCTTTGCCCAGACGATGACTGCATTAGCATCTAACGCTATCCACATATTCTCAGAATATAGCGTCCTTACTATTAATATACAAAGGCTGTTTTCGGGATATAGTTTCAAGACTGAGACAGTAGGATTTATTCTGAATTTCACTTTCAGATGCATCGTGGCTGGCCTTTTGGAGGCACTGGGTTGCTTTGTGCAATTAATTTCTGATAGTCTTATTCGTTCTTAAATTGAAAACCAGCTTAGCGTCCTCTGCTTCTTTTGAGTTGCTTATATGGCATGCACAGATTTTTTTCCCTTAATGTAGTCTCTATGTTGTTCACAAATTCGAATGTTTTTTAAATTTTGCAAGCTAATTAAGGTCATAGAAGAATGTTCTTTTCCGAATGCACTTCTGACCAATAAGCGATTATGATAGCTAGAGGGGGAGGTCCTTTTCAGACCGGTCTTTTGAGTTCTTGTGGTAATATTTCCATAGGTCACCTAACACACATTTGGTAAGAAGTCAAATGCAGATTTTCATAAATTTAGGTTTAAAAATGATAAAATATTTTCATACAAATTTTCGTCCTCTGTTTCACGCTCTTAGTGTTTGAATTTTCCTAAAAACCAGTGAAACAAGTATTTTTTGTTTCTAACCGAGAGCGAGAAACAAGTTTTCAGAGATGCAGTTTCAAAAATTCTTTGGTTATAAAATATTTCCATGCATACTTTAATCCTTTTAGCGCTTGAATTTCCACAAAAAAACCTGAAACACGTATATTTTTAATGTAGCTTCAGAAGTACTTTAATAATGATTTATTTTCCAAAAATGTTCTCACACCCTAATTTACCCCCTTGGTGGTTGATTTTCCAAGACTGCTGAAGCACAGACTTTAATTTTTGACAGAGAACGCAAATACGAACTTTTGTAGTTCCTGTCTCAAAATAACCTTAATAGCAGTATATTTTCTAAAGACCCTTCATTCTCTACTTCAGCTCCCCCAGGATGGAATTTCGGTCAATCCTTTAATAAACGATGCGTACAGTATAAGATCAGCAGCATCTCCACATTCCAAGTTTCTATTCATAGTTGTTTGAGCTGTGCGGCGACGTGTCAGTGAACCAGTCTGGCACTATTTCAGCTTCTTTAATTTCCAAGAACACTGAAATACGTTACTTTTTGTTTTTAACCGAGAAGCCAAATGCAAATTTTCGCAGATTACCTCTGAAAATACTTTCATAATGGAATATTTGCATAAAAGCATTCATCCCTTATAGCACCCCCTTATGGATAAAATTTCTAAAAACATTGAGTGGGAAGTAAAATAACAGTTTTCTTAGATGTAACTTTAAAAATGCTTTAGTTTTCTTTAACAACGACTTGTTTTCAAAACAAGATTTCAGTCACAAAGAGCTTAAATTTCCAAAAATGCTGCAACCTTTCTTTTCTCTGACCGAGAAACTAAATACCAATTGTCGTAGTTCTAACTCCAAAATTGCATTAATAGAGACGTATTTTCAAGAAAACCTTGCATTTCCTACTGTACCATCTGAGGGGCGGAGTTTCGAAAAATTCCTTCTTAAACGATACCTACAGTGTAATATGAATACCCTTTCCCAATTTCAAGTTTCTATGCTTAGCGGTTTGGGCTGGGCAATGATGAGTCAGTCAGAACACTGCCTTTTATTACAGAGATTGAGCAAGAGTGGCACTAGTACATATTGTGTAAATTTCAGTACTTTGATTGAAACTAGCTCCCCACTATAGGTATCAGCTGTTTATTACTTGCAGGGAATTGTTGTTGTTGTTGTTGTTATGGGATTCAGTCTAGTGAATAGTTTGATACAGCTCTCCACACTAATCTATTCCGTGCAAACATCTTTAAAATGGTTCAAATGGCTATAAACACCATGGGACTTAACATCTGAGGTCATGAGTCCCCTAGACTTAGAACTACTTAAACCTAACTAACCTAAGGACATCACACACATCCATGCCCGAGGCAGCATTCGAACCTGTTACCGTAGCAGCAGCGCGGTTCCAGACCGAAGCAAGCATTCATCTCTACATAAATACATCAACCTTCACCCATAGGAAACGGATTTCTGTATTGGCCTCCCTATACAATTTTTACCCTTTACGCTTCCCTCTATTACTGCAGTGTCTACTCCTTGTTGCCTCAGGATGTGTCCAAACAACAGATCTCTTCTGTCAAGTTCTGCCATAAATTTCTTTACTCTCCAGTATGATTCAGTGCATTCTAATGAGTAACTGGATCTATCACACTAACGTTGAGCATTCTTCTGCAGCGCAGTTCAAAAGCTTCTAAACTCGCATTCCCTGAACTGTTTGTGGTCCACTTTTCACTTTCGTACAAGGTTACACTACAGATAGTACTTCCAGGAAAGGTATTCTAACATTTAAATTTCTCTTCGTAGTTACCTAATTTTTTCCGTTTCAGGATTCTTTTAGCTATTATCAGTCTGCATTTTATATTCAGTCTACTTTGTCCATCGTCTGTTATCTTATTGCTCAAATACCAAAGTTCATCATCTAATTTTAGCGTTTCATTCCTTAAAATATTTCCCTCAGCTTTGCCCGTTATATTTTGACTACCTTCCCCCCCATGAACCATGGACCTTGCCGTTGGTGGGGAGGCTTGCGTGCCTCAGTGATACAGATGGTCGTATCGTAGGTGCAACCACAACGGACGGGTATCTGCTGAGGGGCCAGACAAACTTGTGGTTCCTGAAGAGGGGCAGCAGCCTTTTCAGTAGTTGCCGGGGCAACAGTCTGGATGATTGACTGATCTGGCCTTGTAACAATCACCAAAACGGCCTTGCTGTGCTGGTACTGCGAACGGCTGAAAGCAAGGGGAAACTACAGCCGTAATTTTTCCCGATGGCATGCAGCTTTACTGTATGGTTAAATGATGATGGCGTCCTCTTGGGTAAAATATTCCGGAGGTAAAATAGCCCCCCATTCGGATCTCCGAGCAGGGACTACTCAAGAGGACGTTGTTATCAGGAGAAAGAAAACTCGCGTTCTACGGATCGGAGCGTGGAATGTCAGATCCCTTAATCGGGCAGGTGGGTTAGAAAACTTAAAAAGAGAAATGGATAGGTTAAAGTTAGACAAAGTAGAAATTAGTGAAGTTCGGTGGGAGGAGGAGCAAGTCTTTTGGTCAGGCGAATACAGGGTTATAAATACAAATTCAAATAGGGGTAATGCAGGAGTCGGTTTAATAATGAATAAGAAAATAGTAGTGAGGGTAAGCTACTACAAACAGCATAGTGACCGCATTATTGTGGCCAAGATAGACACGAAGCCCACCACTACTACAGTAGTACAAGTTTATATGCCAACTAGCTCTGCAGATGATGAAGAAATTGATGAAATGTATGATGAGATAAAAGAAATTATTCAGATAGTGAAGGGAGACGAAAATTTAATAGTCATGGGTGACTGGAATTCGAGTGTAGGAAAAGGGTGAGAAGGAAACATAGTAGGTCAATATGGATTGGGGGTAAGAAATGAAAGAGGAAGCCGTCTGGTAGAATTCTGCACAGAGCATAACTTAATCATAGCTAACACTTGGTTCAAGAATCATACAAGAAGGTTGTATACATGGAAGAATCCCGGAGATACTAAAGATATCAGATACATTATATAATGGTAAGACAGAGTTTTAGGAAACAGGTTTTAAATTGTAAGACATTTCCAGGGGCAGAGGTGGACTCTGACCACAATCTATTGGTTATGAACTGCAGATTAAAATTGAAGAAACTGCAAATAAGTAGGAGTTTAAGGATATGGGACGTGGATAATCTGAAAGAACCAGAGGTTGTACAGAGTTTCAGGGAGAGCATAAGGGAACAATTGACAGCAGTGGGGGAAAGAAGTACAGTAGAAGAAGAATGGGTGGCTCTGAGGGATGAAGTAGTGAAGGCAGCAGAGAATCAAGTAGGTAAAAAGACGAGGCCTAGTAGAAATCCTTGGGTAACATAAGAAATACTGAATTTAATCGATGAATGGAGAAAATATAAAAATGCAGTAAACGAAGCAGGCAAAAAGGAACACAAACATCTCAAAAGTGAGATCGACAGGAAGTGCAGAATGGCTGAGCAGGGATGGCTAGAGGACAAATGTAAGGATGTAGAGGCTTATCTCACTAGGGGTAAGATAGATACTGCCTACAGGAAAATTAAAGAGACCTTTGGAGAAAAGGGAACCACTTGTATGAATATCAAGAGCTCAGATGGAAGCCCATTTCTATCCAAAGAAGGGAAAGCAGAAAGATAGAAGGAGTATATTGATGGTCTATACAAGGGCTATGTACTTGAGGACAATATTATAGAAATGGAAGAGGATGTAGATGAAGATGAAATGGGAGATACGATACTGCGTGAAGAGTTTGACAGAGCACTGAAAGACCTGAGCCGAAGCAAGGCCCCGGGAGTAGACAACATTCCATTAGAAATACTGACGGACTTGGGAGAGCCAGTCCTGACAAAACTCTACCATCTGGTGAGCAAGATGTATGAGACAGGCGAAATACCCACAGACCTCAATAAGAATATAATAATTCCAGTCCCAAAGAAAGCAGGTGTTGACAGATGTGAAAATTACCGAACTGTCAGTTTAATAAGTCACAGCTGCAAAATACTAACACGAATTCTTTACAGACGAATGGAAAAACTGGTAGAAGCCGACATCGGGGAAGATCAGTTTGGATTCCGTAGAAATGTTGGAATACGTGACGCAATATTGACCCTACGCTTATCTTAGAAGCTAGATTAAGAAAAGGCAAACCTACGTTTCTAGCACTTGTAGACTTGGAGAAAGCTTTTGACAATGTTGACTGGAATACGCTCTTTCAAATTCTGAAGGTGGCAGGGGTAAAATACAGGGAGCGAAAGATTATTTACAATTTGTACAGAAACCAGATGGCAATTGTAAGAGTCGAGGGACATGAGAGGGAATCAGCGGTTGGAGAGGGAGTGAGACAGGGTTGAAGTCTCTCCCCGATGTTATTCAATCTGTACATTGAGCTAGCAGTGAAGGAAACAAAAGAGAAATTCGGAGTAGGTATTAAAATCCATGGAGAAGAAATAAAAACTTTGGGGTTCGCCGATGACATTGTAATTCTGTCAGAGACAGCAAAGGACTAATTCTGTCAGAGACAGCAAAGGACTTGGAAGAGTAGTTGAACGGAGTGGACAGTATCTTGAAAGGAGGATATAAGATGAACATCAACAAAAGCAAAACGAGGATAATGGAATGTCGTCGAATGAAGTCGGGTGATGCTGGGGAAATTAGATTAGGAAATGAGACACTTAAAGTAGTAAAGGAGTTTTGCTATTTGGGGAGCAAAATAACTGATGATGGTTGAAGTAGAGAAGATATAAAGTGTAGACTGGTAATGGCAAGGAAAGCGTTTCTGAAGAAGAGAAATTTGTTAACATCGAGTATAGATTTAAGTGTCAGGAAGGCGTTTCTGAAAGTATTTGTATGGAGTGTAGCCATGTATGGAAGTGAAACATGGACGATAAATAGTTTGGACAGGAAGAGAATAGAAGCTTTCGAAATGTGGTGCTACAGAAGAATGGTGAAGATTAGATGGATAGATCACATAACTAACGAGGAGGTATTGAATAGAATTGGGGAGAAGAGGAGTTTGTGGCACAACTTGACGAGAAGAAGAGACCGGTTGGTAGGACATGTTCTGAGACATCAAGGGATCGCAAATTTAACATTGGAGGGGAGCGTGGAGCTTAAAAATCGTAGAGGGAGACCAAGAGAAGAATACACTAAGCAGATTCAGAAGGATGTAGGTTGCAGTAGGTACTGGGAGATGAAGAAACTTGCGCAGGATAAGGTAGCATGGAGAGCTGCATCAAACCAGTCTCAGGACTGAAGACGACAACAACAACAACAACATTTTGACTACATTTCATTGCCATTGTTTTTGTATTGTTGGTTTTCATATCATAACCTCCTTTTAAAACAAGATCCATTCTGTTTCAACTGTTCCTCTAAATGCCTCTCCGTCTGTGAGACAATATCTCTGATTGTTATACCAAGTAAACAATGTGTCTGTTGTAATGTAAACGTTTTTGTTCTTATGTTCCTAAAGCATATACGCTATAAACAAGTAAACTGAATTTTACTTACTTTTATTTACCTCGAGTGACGAAGAATTCTGAAAACACGGATGTGTTCACTGCAAATACAATGATATGCTGTGTAACGTACCCTCTCTGTTATTGTATTTGTTTTTTTGTTATTGTTTTTTTTGCTATTGTAGTTGTAGAGATAAGAAATTATTGTAGCGGTTTGCTTAGTCAGCCGTACTTCGGAATTTTTTTACATTAAATGGAGCCTGAAACTTGCGTAATAAATACTTTGCGTGAAGTGCGATTTGCGCCATAAACAAAAATTAATTGCGGAGGTGCAATCCACAGAATATTAACAGAAAAGCTTTAGAGCCATGCGCACGACTGACTAGACACATTCAGAGGGTACGTACATTCGCGTACGAGTGGTTGCGATCTGACGAGAAAGATCTATCTTAAATTTTTTTGTGTAAAATAATTACTTTGTAACACACTCGGAGATTGCGAACGTACAATCAGGGTAGAGGCACGAACTTTCTATCATTCCCAGTGGCCTCGGTAAAAGAACTGCAATTTTTATACTCATGTCTTCCTCAGTTGCGTGTAATATTACGGTATATTGATAATTTTTGCTTATGGACCGTCTGACAGCAACTGAATAAAGCAAAATTTTAGTGCCATACGCGTTTCGCCTTTATTTTCTGCAACGCATCATCAGTGGCCTGGAATATGTACATATGTTAGCTAATTTATTTACATTTTTGTCATTGTGCCTATAGGTTATAAACAGTTCTGGCGGTTGGTATTTCCTATTAAGTAGTAATGTTGTGAACTGTACTTACAGGCTACGTGGACAATTTCTTACATATTACGCTCCTGTTGCATTTTTGGTGTTGTTCTTCTTCTTATGAACGGCAATTAGCGGTTTTTTCCACATTCCACAACACTATGCACTGAACGCTTGTTTTAATGCAATGTTTTGGTTTCTGTTGCCGACTGTCAAATGTCTTTGCCAAAGATCGAATGTTATTGCCAAACTTACGAGTGTAACTATTAAAGTATCTGTCGTCTGCTCGTGTACTCATTTGTGTGTGCGTTTGTGTATATTTGTGTGTGAGTGTGTGTGTGTGTGTGTGTGTGTGTATTTTGGTGTTATATAATATTTTTTTTTGCTGTGTATGTGTGTGTCTACAGATGGTGTGGGGAAGAGTTTTTATTTTTTTTATTTTTTGTTTTATGTTATCATTTCCTTTACTAAGCGTAGTAGGGAGCCTGTGCTGATGTGTGTTTGTTCATTTATCACATGTTTGTTATCTGTTATGGCTTTCTGGATGTGGAAGTTTTCTTGCATTTGTATAAGATGTTTGTCATGGTTGCTTATCCTCATTATTTTCATTTCTTGTTCCATGTTTGTAGGATGATGGTTGTAGTGTTTTAAATGCTCTGCAAATGTGGAATGGTTTGTTTCATACTTGCAACATCTGATATGTTCTTTGTATCTTGTTTCAAAATTCCTGCATGTCATGCCTATGTATACTGCATCACAACTTTGACATTCAAGTTTATATATTCCTGATTGATGGAATTTGTCCCTCTTGGTAGCTGGCTGGGTTAGGTGTGATTGAAGGGTCTGCCCAGGCTTATATGCTATTTTGAAGCTCTGTCTGTTTAGGATGTTTGCAACTCTGTGTGTTAGTTTATGTGTGTAGGTCATGGTGTACCATCTGGTTCTTTTCTGTGTGGTGTTGTCATTGTGTGTGTTTGTTGAGTGTGTTTGTAATTTTTCAGCTTGTGAGTTCTTTTGTATTGTGGAACTGTTGTGTTTGATTTTTATTTGTGTTTTTATTTTTTGATTGAGCTTGTGTACAACATGTGTGTCATACCCGTTGTTCCTAGCTATTTGTATGATTGTACTCATTTCTTGTTCATAGTTTCTCTTGCTGAGTGGGATTCTGTTTAATCTATGTAACATGTGTCTTAGTGCTGCAAGTTTCTGGCTGTGGGGGTGGTAGGATGTGGAATGTATTATTGTGTCTGTGGCTGTTGGTTTTCTAAAGATGTTAAATGTATGTTTACCATTTTCTTTTTTAATTGTACTGTCAAGAAAATTTATTTGATTTTCTTTTTATTTTTCAAGTGTGAATTTTATGTTCTGATGAGCTTTGTTTATTTCTGAATGGAGTTCATCTATTTTTTCACTTGGCTCATCAACCAGACAAATAATGTCATCCACGCATCTGTACCAATATATCATTTTGAAACTTTCATTTGTGGCTATCTTATCAATTATCTGATTTTCTAGGTGACTGATGAAAATGTTTGCTAGTGTTCCTAATATTGGGGATCCCATGGGCAGTCCATCAGTTTGTAGATAATATTCTTTCTCAAACTGAAAGTAGTTTTGTTCAGTTGTCAGTCTGAGCATATCTGTTATTTCTTTTATTGCGTCTGTGGTGAGGTTGCTATGGGATGACAGATTTTGTTCTATGATTTCTATTGTTTCTATGATAGGGATGGAGGTATACATATTTTCTATATCGGATGTAATCAGTGATTCTGTGTGTGGGTACCTGTATGTTCTGTATGTTTTCTATTAGATTTCCTGTGTTTATCACTGTTCTGTTGTTTTCTACTTTATAATGTTTTGTAACTAAAAAAAAATATATAACACCAAAATACACACATACACACACACACATATACACAAACGCACACACAAATGCATACACGAACAGACGACAGATACTTCAATAGTTACACTCATAAGTTTGGCAATAACATTCGATCTTTGGCAAAGACATTTGACAGTCGGCAACAGAAACCAAAACATTGCAATAAAACAAGCGTTCAGTGCATAGTGCTGTGGAATGTGGAAAAATCCGCAAATTGGCGTTCATAAGAAGAAGAACAGCACCAAAAATGCAACAGGAGCGTAATATGTATGAAATTGTCCACGCAACCTGTAAGTACAGTTCACAACATTACTACTTAATAGGAAATACCAACCTCCAGAACTGTTTAAAACCCATAGGCACAATGACAAAAATGTAAATAAAATAGCTAACATATGTACATATTCCAGGCCACTGATGATGCGTTGCAGAAAATAAAGGCGAAACGCGTATGGCACTAAAATAGTGTTTTATTAAGTTGCTGTCAGACAGTCCATAAGTAAAAATTATCAATATACCGTAAAAGAACTGCAATTACTTAAATTAAAGAATATTTCTTTCTCAATTGGACTCCTATTTTTATACGGAAAGGAAGATGGCACGTTCTGAATGTCTCGGCAAAAACACATCGAAATTAATCTTAGTGGCCACCAAAGGAAAGTAGTGAACACAATCACGTACCTCGATTGTGGAGCAGCGCCGTCGTATAGATCGTCGCCTTCATCTAAAATTCGCCTTCTCGAATTAACAGAATAATTTGTACTCCATTGGTATGGGATTTAGGCTTGATCTTGACAGAAATTATAAAACACATTTTTCACCATTTAACACCTTCATTTAACACACACATAGACATGAAACTATACAGTACGTCTTTACGCCAGCATATCAGAACAAAAAAAAAAGGTAGTTAATACTAGAAGTAATAAAAGAATCTCGAAATTAGTCCTGTGTCTCTCAATGATAAAAAAGTTTTTTAGAGTATTCCTCTGGTATGACAGTCGAACAAATTTTCTTCCTGTATCTATGAAATTAAATTACAACATTTTTTAGTTCCTTTTCATCGCCCCCTTGGGCGAATTGTCCGAAGAAATGTCAATTTTCCGGGCAATGAGCTCAAACACTTAAAACTTGACTGTTATACACACGTAATGCGACTGCACTGTCAGTGTCTTTCTAGACATATCTTCATTCTGAAAACATGGTTTTGATGCCAGTTCTGACACAAGGCAATGAGGACAAAACATGTACATTAGGATATACAGAACACATGTAAAACACATAAACTTACATACTAGACACACAAAATCTTTTACATTGTCTTTACATCATGTTTCACATAAAATCATCACATCTGGATAATTATACACAGTATTGTTACATACTCCTTTTACCTTCTTTCTCTTCTTTTCTTTCTTTTTTATGTCGTACAGTATACACAAAATTATTTTATTATCTCTTTGTACATTGTATTATTCAAAGGTATTACATTGTTTTATACATAATATATCGCCGTATAAACAGCCTTCTCGTTCGCATTTTGACAATAAAATTCATTTTTCATATGTCTTTGTCTCTTGAGTAAAAAAAAGTACAGGAAAGTCACATATTTATTGGAGTGTACGGATCCAGGGTGTGGGACTAGCAGAGGTGTCTGGGGCAGCAAGAGGCGTTAGTTCTTGCTTAGAGTTGCTTGTGCTTTCCATTGCTCCCCTCTTCTACGCCAGGATCTGCTTAGTGACATCCTTTTCGCATTTTACTATTGTCTCGTCATGGGTAATATAAATATGTAACAAATAAAAAATTACATGGATTAGTACTTAATACTTATATATATATATATATATATATATATATATATATATATATATATGTTCAAAGGTAACGTGGGACGTGAATCATGAGCTGTGGTAGTCAGACTTTACTTAGTGTGTCGGGGAACTGTTTTTCTACATGTCTTGACACTTTGTTGGGTGTCCATTTAAACGCAAATATTGCTTTGCATTTAAACTGTCCTCCTATGTTACGCCGTTAGCCAATAATGCGTCAGATGCGCATAACTGCAGACGCAACAATCAGTTTGATGGCGCGCTGCGCGCCGTTTGGAGCTCAGCAGTTGCGTGGGCCCACCGCCGTAAAGCGATGCCGCGCGTCCCGGTCCATACTTTTCAGTGTCTCGTGCACTGTTCGCAGAGTTTGCGAAAAACCAACCGCACTTGTTTCAACTTGCCGTACACCTTGGCTGTGGGAAGGGACCACTGGGTGCCTTCTAAGGTTTCTGCACAAAAGGTAAGTACTGCACTTCACTATTGGGCTTGCAACGGCACACTGGCCTACGTAGTGCACAAACACTCGTACCGTAGCAGACTTCCTCGATTCACTATATCTCTTTTACCTCGAAGAAAAATGTTTGTGATATGAAACGTATTTTCACTTGTCTATGTGCGTATAGCTCACAAGTCACTGACACTGAATAACTCATTGTCAATGGGTAAATATACACTGTCCTGTTCATTATCCAGTTAGTTCAGAAACAAAACTGTAGCTCATGATCTCACTAGCTTGTCTTTTATGATAAATGCCCACGTTCGCTATTTTTTCCTGTGCTTCTATACGGAACTATGTCGGCGTACGTTTTGCTCACAACATTTTATTACATAAATTGGTATGTGATCGTGTTCTCAGAGAGTACGTGCCTCTAATACTACATTTCGCGGTCGCGACACTGCCTGACATCTCATAGAAAGTGCTGTTGTTCTCAAGCGTGTTCTCCTATGCTCTAAGTTTATGTCGTACTACTGATGCACTTATGTATTGAAGTGACAACACTAGGACATGAACGCACTTTAAGTGTTTTTTAGAAGTTGTCTCCAAATGAGGCAAAATCTGTTCATTTTCCACCCGCGAGTTACTATGTGGTAAACTGCTAGGTAGTACAAACAACAGATTAATAATGAAGCTTGGCTGCTGTGTGCTACTGCCTCTAAAGCCTGTGCTTGTGTATATGGTGTTTCTTTGTGTTCATGTTTGTGTTACTTTTTCCTTCCATCAAATATCCTCTGTTCAGATTGGACAAAATATTATAAACCTAGCAAAAAAATAAGTGTACTGCATCCCTCTAAAGTCAGCATACATCCTTGGTGTTTTCATACTGAAAACATAGATTATTAAAAACCTCTGGCGCTAATTAGTGTCACGTAGAGTATTTCTTAGTGATCTTGGTAATGTTTTATTACGTCAATCGTCAGTCATAGTGACATTAATGGAACTTAGTGGCTTTTCTCCGCCGATTAAAGTCTCGCAGTATCTCGCCGAGCGCCACCTGTAAATAACTGTTTGTTTCGGCGTTACCTCATTTTTTTTCACACTAATCGTATCTCAACATCGTACTTGCGTTCAAACATCTATATAAGGTTGAAAAAAAAATCATCTGTATGATAGTAAGATCACACAAGTTGTTATTCATGAATCCTATCTTTAGGTGCACTTTCCTTAGATTAGGTTACTGTGCGTATGATATATAGTACGCTAAACTTTCATTAACAGCTACAAACCATTTTTATAATTGCAGCATCCAAAAAAAACATTAACGTCATTTTCCATGCGATACATTTATAGATAAAACCTCATGGTGTGGATACGTAAAAACACACAATACTTTCTCAGCAACCTATAATGTACTTGCGTCACACATTTATCCTTTGTACCTTAGGGAGTCCAATATTTTTCTGTAACTTACCCTGTACCTTATTGCTTTGATACACAAATGGCATAAAAAAATAACTTGCATCTATATTGTTCCGATGTCTGTGCTAATTGTTCGCTCCAGATACCTCCGTATATAAACTTAAAACTAAAATACCACTGTGACCAAACAAAAGCATTCCGTCAAAACTTACAAGTACACTTCGTGTTAAACATCGCTAGTCACCAACTGACGCGTATGTCCTAGCTTACCTGTGTCTTACGTCCACGTTCACTGACAAATTCAAACAATAATAGTGAAAAGTTCTTATTCACTTAGCTGGATAACATGTTCTTTCATTATCCTAATCGTGTTCGTTCTCTTTTTCACAGTAACTTATTTTATACGTGTGCATGAATAGGTATGGCATGTGATAATTATAGTAGAATTTTCTTAAGTCTCTGTGTGCATACAGCCCTTTGATCTTGCCATTGTGAGGGTATGCAAGTAAATAACATCCGTAGTGCGGAATATGTACAATTACGAACGGACCAATATATTTTATCTGCCACTTAGCGTTTTTCTTAGCTAACAAGGAAGATTTCACATGAGTTTTGAGTAACTCCTTTTCTCTGATTGTAAATCTGGTAACACCATGTAGCTGTTTATCATAATGCTTCTTTCGGCGTTGGGCTTGTTGTGTGATAGAAATTAATACTTGCCTTATTTTTTCATTTAAGCCTACAGGTTGTCTAGGAACAGACGGGATGGGGTTTACCCATTCATTTCTTCTCTTTCTTATTGCATATCGGATCAGACGGTGTAACTGCAGTATCGTATATTGGGAGATTGTTTACCAACAGTTCAAAAACGTTTAAATATTCAGTCCACTTAGATTGCATGTTGGCTACATATGTCTTCATAAACCTATTCAATTCACGGAATATTCTTTCAATTGGGTTGGATTGCGGTCTATACCTGGATATCAATATTTGTTTAATCTGTTGTTCTTTCAGAAATTGTTTCCAAGCATGGCATGTAAAATTGGTTGCGTTATCTGATAAGATCGCCTATGGTTTCCCAACAGGCGGGAAGTAGTCGTTTAGCAAACGTCTGATAATAGGCTTAGCTGCAGTTGTTTTCGTGGCATACAATTTCGCATATTTTGAAAATACATCATATACTCCAATGACATATTTTACACCTCCCCTGGCATAGGGTAAAGGACCCATAGCATTTATGCATACTAGCTCTAGCGGGTTTTTTGGTAAAATAGGATGCAACTCTGTCTCGCAGTTCAGATTGATAGGCTTAACCCTCTGACAAATAATACAAGTTTTTAAAATTTGTTGTTTGCGTCGAAGCATATCGGGAAAGTAGCAGTTCATATTTAATTTCTTACAGCACTTGCGGGCATCGTAGTGCCCCCAAGCGTAGTGAGTATGCCAAATTAAACTTTTCTCATATGCGTCGGGTACACAAACGCACCATGTATCGCTGTCCATGTTTCTCCTGTAGAATAATACATCCTTATGTAACCTGTAATTTTATAGGTAAAGGGGGGTTATTGTTTAACTGGGATCTGACTTACCTCCAGCGGACATCTTCTTCCTCTAATTTGGCCATATTATTACACATATCCAAAAAATATTTCCTAAATTTGATGTCCTTGATGAGCATAACTTTAAATTCTGTGTTCTCTTATACCAATTCTTTGAACTCAGGTAATCAATGTGGTAATCTTGACAGTGCGTCGGCGATTACGTTATCTTTGTCATTCACATATATAATTTCAAAATCATAAGACTGCCAAAATAACGTCCACCGCCCAAGGCGATTGTGTAGCAACCTACAAGTGAGCAAAAAGCTTAATGCCTGATGGTCACGGTAGACTCGTACATGCTTGCCAAACAGATAATAGTTGAACTTCTTAAAGGCCCACACAATAGAAAGGGCTTCTAATTCTGTTGTAGAATACCTGCGCTCGCATTCTGATAGAGTACGGCTAGCAAAGCTAATTATCTTGACATTGTCGCAGCTAGCGCCTTCGTCCAGCTGAAATAGACAGGCTCCTAGTCCCGAAAATGAAGCATCCGCCGCTATACAAAAATCTTTGATCATGTCAGGATGTTCTAGGATATTAGAATTAACCAAAGCGTGTTTTATTTTATCAAAATCGGTCTGCCATTGAGGCGTCCAGATCCACTGTGTGTCCTTCTTTAATAGGCCCCGTAATGCGTGGCTATTGAGCAACTGGTCGGTACGAACCGGCGAAAGAAAGAGCACAAACCCACAAATGCCTTTAGCTGTCGTTTTGTGCATGGAGCGGGAAAGTTTTTTATGGCTAACTTCCTAAAAGCTCTATATGTTCATCCCACGTAGGTGTTGCTATTAATATGTCATCTATATAAACTGTGAGTTTGTCAAGGAAGTCAGGTCCTAAAACAGTGTCGAGCGCAGTTATGAAAACGCCGGCACTCACGTTCAATCCGAACGGCAGAACACAATACTGGTAGGACCTACCTGCAAATATGAATGATGTTTACTTCCTACTATCAGGTGATAGTGCGATTTGCCAGTACGAACTACGAAGGTCTACACTAGTTAAATACTGCACCCCATGAAAACGCTGCAGCTGTTCTTCCACGTTTTCAGGTCGGGTGGTTACTGGAACTATAATCTTATTAATCTCCCTGGCGTCGAGAACGAGTCTCACCTAATTGTCGGCTTTCTTGACCGCTAGTAGCGGACTGCAATAAGGCGATAATGAAGTCTCTATGATATTCCACGAGAGCATTCTCTTTATTTCTTGAGCCACTGCCTCTCTTTGTGACCAAGGTATAGAATAGGTGTTCTTACAGAATGTGTCGTGGGGCCGGACATCCATGCTATACTGATACGTCTTAATGACTCCGGACCTTTTATCAAACACACGAGCATAGCTTAACAATACACTTCTAAGGCCACCCTTCTGTTGTTGTGAGATTTCCGAGCATTCAGATATTTTCTGTTCAATCTCATGCTGCTCTACCTGCCGACACCACAGTTCACTTGTGTCGCTGCATCGTGAAGTATTGACCTTTAGAATTTGGATGTGTATAGTTTGACAAGATATGTCGCTCCTACTCTTGACTTTTATTAAATCCACACAACAATTCTTCCCGTTAATATACAAATGACACTTTCCAGATTCCAAGTCAATTTTAGCACACTTTTCCCTTAAGAAATCCATGCCGAAAATGCACCGTTCTGTCAACCCTTGTACTACTAGAAAAACTTCAATCTGCACTTCGACCATGGTTTGCATTTTAATTAGCTTGGATGTACCGCCTATGGCTCCTAATATCCTACAATTTTGTACAGGATAGGTCGGTAAAGTTGTGTGAATGTTAATCTCTTTAAATAGTGCCTTGGACATCACACTAATTTTCGCACCAGTATCCACAAGGATATGCGTAGGTACTTTTCCTATTACGGCCTGTAAACTAGCTTGTACTATACCATCACCTTCACATGACTGTGGTTCTTCCTCCTTGGTCAATAAATCACGCATGTCCGTTTCATCTTGGTACCTGAGCAATTTACTGTCATGACAGTATGGATCGCCCCCACGACTATCTATGACCAACACTGGGGAGCATAATGAGGCCAATGCGTAGTTTAACGCTACGCAGTTCACATCTGTTTGTGTTTCGTTTGCGACTTCCATTATTTTTACCCCTGACGTGTTGTTCCTTAGCTGAGTATTCCTGTCGTGGTTTTGCCCTGAGTTTAGCGGCATATAGTCACCTAGTGTTTGATATTGATAGGCTTGGCTGTTAACTGGATACTGCCACTGCCTACTTTGATGATCCCCCGTGTGGTTGCGGCTAAATTCAGGTAGGAAATTATTGTAACTGTTTCCCCACTGGTTCCTATTGCCATTTCTGTTCCACTTACGTTTTCGGTCATCGGAATAACGAGAAAAATTCCTATCACCGTTTTTTCCTTTTCTATTGTACTGTGGATGGTAGGTCTGGTTGTAACTGTTGCCGTAATTTCCTCCCGAACTCGGGCCTGGCGTCTGTGCTGTCGGGGCGCGATTGACAAAAGCCGGTCGCGACTCAGCCACGCACGCTACATTGTTGATGCCGAAATGCGGCTAGCGCTGCGCAGGCTGGTTGCTACCACTGCCACGAAAATTGTTTTGGTGGGCTTGATTTTGCCTGGCATCCTCATTAATCAAGTCGATAGAATCTAATACAGATAGGAAATATTCGAGATTGCTCTCTGGTACTTGTACTAATTTTTCTCGGATACTGAACCGTAATTTTGCCTTCAGGATGTGCAGTACGTCTGTGTGTGTGACGGACTCGTCCCAGAACCGCGTTTTATTTAGGTATTTTTCAAAATACTTCCGGAGTGATCCAAATTTGGGATTGTACTGCTCCGGGTTGAAAAAAGCTTTCCTTAATCTCACTTGTACAACTTGTGACCAATACCTCGATAAAAATGCACTTTGAAATTGTTCTAAAGTCTGACAATTTTCCGACTTTTACATTGCCCATAGGGCACCATCGCCTTGTATATATCCAGTTACATACTGTGTTTTTTGCTTCTCAGACCAGGTCTTAGGCAACGCATTCTTAAATGACTTTATAAAAATTACCGGGTGGACGGATTTTTTTTTTCTGGGATAAACACTTGGAACTACCTGTGTTTTGTAAGGCTTTCCTCTAACAGAACAGCCGACAAAGTTGGTTCGGTTGTCTGGTGTCTCTCTCGTTCGTCGCGGTACTGTCGGTTACCGTTACTACCTTGGTTAGGTGAAAACACGGGCACATCGGGATAAAGATAACTGTTTGCCGCGTCGCCACTCTTACCTGTGCGTCTGTCATCAAATTCCTCTTCTGGCTGTTGTTCTCTCTCGTTCTGTGCAGGGTGTTTACTCTTTAGTTCCTCGTCTACATGTTTTTTCCAGTCAGGTAAGTCCTGTATCAGAGTCTTTTGTAACTGAGCTAGGTCAGTTTGTAGTTTAGATACGGAAGTGTTCTGGGTAGTGTACACCTGTTCTACAGTATGAGTTATTGCTTTTTTTTAGTTCTGTCTCTAAAGTATGGTTGACATGTTTGTCTTTTTCCTCTAAAAATTCGTCAAACTGCTGTTTTTGTGTCCGCAGCTCGTGGTCGTGCGGTAGCGTTCTCGTTTTTCACGCCCGGTTCCCGGGTTCGATTCCCGGCGGGGTCAGGGATTTTCTCTGCCTCGTGATGACTGGGTGTTGTGTGATGTCCTTAGGTTAGTTAGGCTGAAGTAGTTCTAAGTTCTAGGGGACTGATGACCATAGAAGTTAAGTCCCATAGTGCTCAGACCCATTTGAACCATTTGCTGTTTTTGTTGTTTCGTCATGTCATCAACTTGATCTACAGCCTCCTGCATTTTGACAATATGCTCGGTCTGCTGTAAACTCATAGCTTCAAAATTTTCGGTTAAGGTACGGATCTGTTCTGGCATATCCTTAACTGTGAACTTCAAGTTGTCAATGTCTTGGCTCATGTAATTTAAATCTTCCCGTACTACCTCTATCACTTGATCCGCTACCTCTCTTCTTAACTGGGTCAGTTGAGTCGTCAGGTTGTTTTGCAAAATGGTTCAAATGGCTCGGAGCACTATGGGACTTAACTGCTGAGGTCATCAGTCCCCTAGAACTTAGAACTACTTAAACCTAACTAACCTAAGGACATCACACACATCCATGCCCTAGGCAGGATTCGGACCTGCGACCGTAGCGGTCGCGCGGTTCCAGACTGTAGCGCCTAGAACCGCTCGGCCACTCCGGCCGGCGTTGTTTTGCATGTCGGTCAGGTTCTTCACGTCATTTTCTATTTTGTCCATTTGTGTCGTAATATTTTCTACACGCGTATTTACAGTACCTATTTGTGCTGCAACAATATCTATCTGCGTGTTGACATTTTCTATGTGAGCGTGCATTTGTGCTGTAACATTTTCTATGTGAGCGTGCATTTGTGCTATAACATTTTCTGTGTGAACGTGCATTTGTGCTGCAACATTTTCTACACGTGTGTTAACAGTACCTATCTGAGCTGTGACGTGAGCTGCAAACTGTGACATTAAATTCGTCTGCATCTCTCTAAATTGCGCATGAGGTCTGGTTCCACTTGGTCTTGTTTATTGTCAGTATTCGTGGCTGTTCCTCTAGTCGACATGTTGTCGCCCGTCGCTTGCGACTGAGCACTGCCTGTCGCTGCGACTGTGTTTTCAGTATTCGCAGTACTTTCTACCTCAAGGTTATGTAAAGGTTGGACTATGGTTTCCTCATCTGACGAACTATTCATGGTTTTGCTTTGAGATCTGAGTTTCACCATGCCGATTCACAACTCAGAACAACGTGCAGCCGAACTTCACTATCACTACAGCTCGTACTACACGTAAATAAATCACAGATGGCTTTGCGCTCGTCCGTGGAAATTCACGTAGTAAAATATGTCTCTGGCAAAACAGAAGACTGATAAATGACTCTTTTCTTTTTCGCGCGCAATTAAAAAATGTTGTCCGCCATTTTGTGATGCATTTACATATAATAGCAAATGAACTATTGCAGTTTTGCGTAAAAAAATGGACAAGAATTTGGAAAAAAGGAACTGATGCGTTCTACGCAGAGGGTGTCGAAAAAATGAAAAAAAAAAAAAATAATCCCACATTTACTTTCAACTAAAGCGTAGTAGTGCTGCTGCTCTTACCTTACGTGTTTTTTTTTTTGGACGGTTTAGTAGTCACAAGAATTAACATTAAATGGTCCAATATTTTTCTCTCAAAAATTGGTAATTTCTATGGGCTTTTTCTTTTTTGGTACGCAGCTCGCGTAACATGAAACAGAAACAATGAGTGGTTTAAATATTTCAACTAAAATTTCTACTGATTTTTACTGAAATAATCGTCATGGCACTCGGTCGCCACTGTTATTGTATTTGCTTTTTTTGTTACTGTTTTTTTTGTTATTGTAGAGCTAGGGATATGAAATTATTCTAGCGGTTTGCTTAGTCAGCCGTACTTCGGAACTTTTTTTTGACATTAAATGGAGCCTGAAACTTGCGTAATAAATACTTCGCGTGAAGTGCGATTGGCGCCATAAACAAAAATTAATTGCGGAGATGCAATCCATAGAATACTAACAGGAAAGCTTTAGAACAATGTGCACGACTGACTAGACACATTCAGAGGGTACGTACATTCGCTTACGAGTGGTTGCGAACTGATGAGAAAGATCTATCTTAAATTTTTTTGTGTAAAATAATTGCGTCGTAACACACTCGGAGGTTACGAACGTATAATTAGGGTAGAGGCACGTACTTTCTGTCATTCCCCGTGGCCTGGGTAAAAGAACTGCAATTATTTAAATTAAAGAATATTTTTTTTTCAATTGGACTCCTATTTTTATACGAAAAGGAAGATTGCACGTTATGAATGTCTCGGCAAAAACACATCGAAATTAATCTTAGCGTCGACCAAAGGAAAGTAGTGAGCACAATCACGTACCTCGATTGTGGAGCAGCGCCGTCGTATAGATCGTCGCCTCCATCTAAAATTCGCCTTCTCGAATTAACAGAATAATTTGTACTCCATTGGTATGGGATTTAGGCTTGATCTTGACAGAAATTATAAAACACATTTTTATCATTTAACACCATCATTTAACACACACATAGACATGAAACTATACAGTACGTCTTTACGCCAGCATATCAGAACAAAAAGAAAAGTAGTTAATACTAGAAGTAATAAAAGAATCTCGAAATTAGCCCTTTGTCTCTCAATGATAAAAAAGTTTTTAGAGTATTCCTCTGGTATGACAGTCAAACAAATTTTCTTCTTGTATCTTTGAGATTAAATTACAACATTTTTAGTTCCTTTTCAGCTGAAATATCGTGTATCTCAATTCATACCTACCTTAGAAGCTAACAATGCGATAATACGAGCATAAAATAAATGAGTTATAGAGACATGACTGAAAAATTAAGATTCTTCATGTTGTATTTTCTGATGCGAGGTTTCACGAGAATAACATGTGATTCTAACAATTTTCTTATGTTGAATCGAACGGTGAAGTTTTGGACACACTGTAATTATCCAATTTATATGACGGAAATTTTCCTTGACGGAATCGCATCCATTTAATTGATAGCGTGTATTGTACAGCTACGGTTACATCACGGAAACTTCGATATGCATTTTCGCAGACTATGTATCTTATATTAGTTGATTTGACGCAACATCACAATAGTTATTTCAATAAGATATTCACTTCATGTCAATAGTACAAAGATCTGGACGTAACAAGGTGCAAGAATTGCGCAGATTAAAACGCTACTTGTCCTTCAGTGTAACTATGACCCTCATATCAAGATATGAACAAAATAGTCCCAAACGACTTTTTGAAAACACGTAACCTGCAGATGTGATGGTATTTCCTCTGAGCTTTTGTATCATCCGATGGGCAGATGTTATATTTACGTTTTCGTAGAACTTCACTTCAGAGAAACAGCCACATGAACACAGGATAATGTAGTTATGATACGATTTATTTATTGTACTTATACCATTTTTTAACTTTTTCTTCAACGATCCTAGACTTTTATTTGTAGTCTCCTACCATGATCTGTTGTTACGACCTGTTCTCAGCTAGTATTTGCTTTGTATCTGCTTAATGATCGGCTGGTCCACTTTAATGTTATGCTGGCAGCTTAGTCTGTTCACTAAAAGCCAACAACAAATAGAAAATATGAGACATATACGAATGCCAGAGCCTCATTAAACATATTAGCTCAAATATACGACATTTGTCGAATAATTAATGCCGCAGAGGTTTTTACCCAGAACATATTTAACATGTAAAGTTAGAATTTGGTGAAAATATGAGTCAACATTCCTTCTATAAGTACTAATTCTCTATGTAGAGCACCACGTTCTAGGGCCTTATAGCATTTTTGTGTGAGTGTATTTTGCATTACTTACCGGTAAAATTTCTTGACCTATGTTCTGCATGATTTACGCTCTTATCTCTCTCAAAATGTGTCCCACGTACAGAATCCCTACGTGGACCAAACAGGGCGCCAAGTCAGGTTGACAGGCTGGATGAGGCAATGATGTCCAATCGATTTTGGCGATGTGTTCCTGGTGACTGAGACTTGTGTATGAGCGTGCACTGTCGTGTTAGAAAAGGATATTTTTCGAATTTGTTGCGAACGCTTCTTGAATTTTTCAGATTTACTTATGCTTCTGAACAGGTTAATCCTTTTGGCAAAGCATCCACAAGAGCGACACTATCATTATCCCAAAAGCTTAATTTCTTCTTATTTGGTGACTGGAGATTGTACCACTCTACAGACTGTCGGCTCAAAGAGATTCACCAAGGTTCCATCACCTGTAATATTCCGTGACGGAAAGAGCCTTACATTGGACCCAAATCTCTCCAACAATTTCTCTTAATCTTGTGGTCTGTCGTGAGCATTTATGGCATCCGTCTCTGAATATTCAAGAGTCTCCGCCATTACACACTCACTTCCAGTGCTCACTGATAGCTAAGGGAGAAATTTTCAAGTTGCGATGCACTAGTCTGCACGAATAGTGTCGTCCGAGCGATTCGCCATGTCGGGTGAAGTGTCCCTCACATGCCATCCCGAACGTGGCCGATCATGGAGCTGAGTCTCTACACTTCCTGACGATTTAACTCTATGTACCCCATCACCCATCAGTTCTCCTATCATCTGCATCATTACTACACAATGCACGCTAACTTTTGTTGATATTCACCGCGATTTCGCTTTCGGTAACCAAAAATTGAGTTGCAGCACGAGGGATTAAGGGGTATTAGGACTTCAACCGCCTACAGTGATCGAGATAAATCAATGTTCAAGGCTGAAAACTTTTGCCGTACCTTGACTCCACCATCGAGATCCGATTCCAAAATTCTTAGCCGGTCACGTGCAAGTAGTAGCGCCCCCATCATTAGCCCCACTGCTCATAACATTCGCAATGTCGAACAATGATTCGGAAGATATGGTTCATTTGCACTGAAAGTGCTTAGAGTCTTCCTCGCTCATATCAATATAGATATGTGCCGAACATATCAGACAGAATAGACACCACAAATCCATACCTGTACAAATTACAGCACGTTGATCGTAACATTATTTGCGTTAGAGACTCAAAGACTTACTAATAATTTGAAATACAGTACCGTATAGTAATGGTAGCACTACAGACAGTGCTACCTACACAGTTTACTTCCAACACTATTTTAATCTACGATTTCTTAAATACTCGTACTATTTAGCACGAATAGCACTTGGGAGACGTTATTCCTGCACTATATTAGAGGTACCCATGAATATTTAATAATCACCTCTTAAAAGTAATGTTACGTCATTTACTTTTTGATTACTTGCAGTTACATGATTGCAGTAGTGCTATGTTATGGAATCACGTGAGAAGGCTCCACAGCACGTCACTATACGACCCAGAACGGAGTACGTCGTTCATATAGTGACCACATGGTTACTCGTTTTGTGCACCTGAAGGGGAACGCCATTGCAACAATCAGTGATGAGCTGATGGACGTGTACGACTACAATGAAGTGTCATAGAAGTGCACACGCATCCAGTACGGTCACACAAGTCAAAATGAGGAAGAATGAAATGGCAGACAATATCTCTGTGAACAGCTGGAAATCAGGAGAGGATGAAAGACCCTGGTGGTCGAAGACAGACGTACTTAAATCGAGATGAATCAGGAAAAGGTGAAAATCACTCACGTACTGGTTTTACTGTAACCTGCACAGCACTTTGAGCATGGCGGAGATGACCACTCGCTGGGTTCCGCGACAACTCGGACCGGTTAAAGAAAACCTCCTCTAACCATGGCAGACAATGAATGTTGTAGATGTGTCCCTTCAGATTTCCTAATCACCTACTCATCGTGGCCAAGCTCTGCACAACTAGCTCTTCATTCTCATAATGAGCGCTATCAATAGGGGATCTCAAATAATTGATTCTGCATTTCCAAATTTCCAGAAGCCTTTTGATACCATTCCTCAAAATTGACTTCTAATCGAAATGGTTACCTGTGGGACATCGTCTCAGCTGTGAGACTAAGTTCGTGATTCCTGTCACAAAGGTCACAGTTTACAGCAATTGACAGAAAGTCATCAAGTATAACGGAAGTGATTTCTGGCGTTCCCCAAGGTAGTGTTATAAGCCCTGTGCTGTTCCTAATCTATAAAAATGATTTAGGAGACAATCCTGTTATGTTTACAGATGATGCTTTCATTTACGTGTAGTAATGTCATCAGAAGATCAAAACCAGTTGCAAAATAATTTAGGCAAGATGTTTGTGTGCCACGAAGAATGGCACAACGAAACGATAGAGGTCATCCACATGAGTACAGCCAGGAACCAATGAAAACAGTTACGCGATTAGTCACACAAATATGAAGCTGTCACATCAACTAAATATCTAGGGGTTACAATTACGAACAACTTAAACTGTGTACACCTTCGGTGAGTATAGCATATGGCGTGTGCATTTGTGGCTGCCTTATATTGCTCCGCAGTGGAGATTAGTGGGGAGAAACAGAACACCTACACCCCTACGGGCGCTTGCAGAAAAAAAAGCTCAGTGGACAATCAAATGGAAAGCCACACACGTACTGTGAGTGTTTCCGTATCCGGCGAATTGGTCTGCACATATCGGCTGTTGAAGTAAAGCAGTACTGCATCAGTGATCTGCTCTTTTGGGTGTTAGCCGCTGTGTAGATGATGTACCTGGCGTACCTGCATTTCTCTGCCTACTCAGTGAACGCAATATGCCGTCCGCAACCCCCCCCCCCTCCTCCCTCCCTCCACAACCACCACCACCACCACTCAACCCAGTGCTGAAATTACCTCAGAGGGAAAGAGAACACGGGTCAAGATTTTTGTTTATTCACTAGCTAGGAACAGAATTTCGACTCATTTGTTCTCCCCTAAAGAAGCATTTCAGTGTCTGTCGCACTCCACAAAGTGCTAAGGAACTGTCACTCGAGTAAACAGAATAACAACTCTGTCTCAGAGAACCGACTCACGCACTCCTCATTCGCAAACAATACTTTTACAATCTGACTGCCGACTCCTGTGCTTCGGCTGTCGCCAGTGGAGTTCCTTCTAACAATCTCCATAGGCAAGAGATCTCTCTCGCTGCCGACAGGAGAGTCTCCTTTCTCCCGCCATACGCCGCACCCAACTGAATTTGCGGCGTCTAAGTTTGCCTCGAGGCGACGAATACCAGCGGCCGTGACAAAAACATTACCTACCGCTACGTGTGTTATGAATCTGCCAGCCAGTCACCTGAAGCTAATACTCTTTTCAGAAGAAGAATATCTCGAAGGCTCAAGTTCTTCTCCTTAACGCGTCTATGCTCTTTTCGGCTAGAGGTGTGCCCTTTCGCTGCCCGTGAGAAGATTCCACAGAGGACAGCTGGCGAACGTCGTTCGTGGGCTCACACATTCCTTTGCACTAAGGGGATGTCCTTCTCCATTCTTTCACTCCCGATGCTCTTTCTCCAAGTACGCTGCTATGAAATTTTTCGTCTTACCCGGGAGCACCTCCCGCCCGCACTGTCCGTGCTACACGAGATCTACGACAAGGTGCTTCCCAGCTCCTCCTTAGCCGATAGCGGCTTCTGAGGAACGCGAGGCCACAGGGACTTTTCTGCAGAACTCAGTCCTAATTATTTCCAACACATGCAACATCACAGAAATTGTTAGAAGATAGCGTTACCCTGTAACAACCAATGAAGTGATAAGTCCAATTTAGCATCATAAATGTGATCTAAAGCAAACATAAATATACTAAAATCTTAAATATACTGCAGCAAAATCTTGCTGCCTTACCACTGGAACTATTACTTAGATAATGCTGTGGGTAAGACGAAATAAAGACTACATTTTATTGACAGGCTACGTAGAGAAAGCCACAAGTTTACTAAAGAGACTGCCTGTACTATCCTTGTCCGTCGTCTAGAGTATTGATGGGCAGTATAGGACCCGTACTGGATAGGAATGACGGAGGACATCGAGAAAGGTGAAAGAAGTAAAGCTCGTTGTGTATTATTTCGAAATAATAGAGAGAGTATCTTTGGTAAGATGAAGAAAAGACAGAATACCCGCCCATAAGTAAGAAAACCAACAAAGATGCACCTCTGACTGTAGATGGATTCAATTTCAAGACCGTTGGCCACTTCAAGTACCTAGGTAGTCTTTTTAGTAATAACAGCAGAACAGATATAGAAATAGACACCCGTTTATCAACAGCAAACAAGACACTTTTTAGTTTCATCAAAATTGTAAGGAAAAGCTCACTTAGCAGTAACTTCAAAATCCGCTTATATCAATCGACAATTATACCTGTGATGTTATATGGATGTGAAACATTAATATTTAGAAAGAAAAATGAAGAAAAACTTAATATTCGAAAGAAAAGTAGAAAGAAAATATTTTGGACCTGTATAGGAATGGAGAATAAGAGGGAATGAAGAATTAAGAGGACTGTACAAACACCGTAACATCGTCGAAGTGCTCAAGAGGAGAAGGTTGAATTTGGCAGGTCATATAGCAAGAATAACAGAGAATAGACTACCTAGAATGACATTCAGCAGAACAGTAGATGGAATGAGAGGTAGAGGGAGACCCAGAATCAGATGGCGGGTAACATTCGGGGGGACACAACTAGGATGAACAGCAGCAGTAACTGGACAAACAGCGCATTGGACAGGCAGAAGTGGAAGAGGCTCATAGAGCAGACGTATGGTCGATAAGGCCCTTGCCCCATGGAAAGTAAAGTATCTTTGGTAAGATAAGCGAGGTAGGATGGCAATCATTTAAAGAAAGGCTTTTGTCACTGGGATGAGATCTTTCACAAAATTTCAATTTCCAACATTCTTCTCCGAATGCGAAAATATTTATCTACATAGGGAGAAAAGATCATTGAAATAAAATAAGAGAAATCAGAGTTTGCACAGAGAGATTTAACTGTTCACTTTCTCACTTGCTGTTTTAGAATGGAACGGTAGTGAAAAGATCTGAAAGTTGTTCGACAAACCCTCTTGAATGTGAATTGGAGAGTAATATTGTAGATGTAGTACTAATGTAAAGAGATAAGGGAGCGAAGCTAAAAGTGTGGAAAACGGGGAATCCTACACACAGCCAGGTGATGAAATGCTATATGCTTTTTTTTTGTAGGTGGCTGGGAGGTCTAATAATGACTTGGTACTAACAGATCATGCTTGTAAAAGGCAAACAGTGGAAAGGGAGTGATACCAATAGTTCCGAGAAAGTTACAGAATGCTGTGAGGACGAAGCATCGGATAATACCCTAGTGCGTGCATTTCCTCCACGGCTAGACTCCAACTAATCACGCAGAGGATTCAGTGGTGCATGCTGCTTCTTTTACCACATTTTTCCTCCTCCGTCCCCTCCCCAAAGCCATATTATCCTGAAGTGTCACGCATTGGCTTCTTCCTTTCCTCACATGAAGAAGCCATTGCGTGTCAGGCAGTTGTAAGAACGATGACGAAGAGATTTTCTTGGTAGAATGTTTCTAGAACAGAGAAAATGTTGACGGCTACAACCGAGCTCTCTGTCACGTTATCGAGATTTCGGGAAAATCTGTTGCATTTGAAGAGTGAGCATGCATAGAAGTACCAACACCACATTTCACAGTCGCAGTTTTTTTTCGAAGTGATAATTGTAACTTCGATTAATGTTACAGAAATAATAAAATATTTTAATGGCCAAGTTCGAAAGTAAATAATATGCAGTGATGATAAGTTTGTGCTGATTATAGTGTCATATTCAGATAGATAATAAAAGCACTTGTAGCGTCTGCTTGTAAAATGAGGCTATGACACAAAATCTGCATCACAGTGAACGTTTACCTAGGAAACGGATCTCAATATAATAATGACATACACCATCAAGATCAAAGTCCGCATTGATATACAATATTTTGCATATGAATTTGTTATGGTTGTAACTTATCAATCAAATCATGTTATTACAGGAATGCTGTTTACAGCTCTGAACGGACCACATACCACTAACAATCCTGTACATAAAATGGTTTATTTGACAAGTAGTTGGTGTAATGGTACTGCGTACAAAATACTGAATATCAGTGCGGACTTTTAAGATGGGTCTTGAATGCCTAATATTTTATTTCGATGGTATACGCCATATTTTAGTGAGATTCGTCTCTTACATGAGAGTCCCCCGTGATGCAGACGCTGTAACTTAGCCCTTTTACGACCAAATATACATGCTGTTATAATCGATGTGAAGATGGCAATGTAATCAGCTGAAACTAGTCAATACTTACTACTACGTACCTGCGATCTTGACTACTAAAACATTTTATTAAAATTATTTTTACTTTACGTACTTTTAGATAGTTTGCTCCCATCCTGGCTATGTCAGGAATTAACAGTAAAGCTTTGTGACTACCACTAGCACTGCCAATAACGCTCCAATGACTTGTTAGCGAGTATTACCATTTGCGTTAGAGATACAAAGCCTATATTAATAACTTTGGGCAGAATTAGCCGCACAATAATAATAATAATAATAATAATAATACAGCTGCTGCTACCCATTCCATTTCCTTCAGATAATGTTTTAATTAACGATATTTTAATCAGTATTTAGCACAAGCGCTGCTGGAAAACGATAAACCATTATTTCCTCGACCGTTCCACCACGTCCGGTGTTCTTTTTTTCGTCTCTCCGTTTTGCCTCCGGGCGTGCAAATGGACATTATATTTAGTTTTCGCTACGCCGGACATTAAATGAAACGCCGCATAATAGGCAACCCGCCGCGCGCGTTGTCCGGGCTTCCTGCCCACCACACCACACCACATCGCAGCGTGCCCAGCTACCAGCCGTGTCTGCACTGTACGATGGTGGCAAGGCCTTTATTCGGAAATCACCGCTGATACGAGTAATTGTGTCATTTCAGCGTAGCGCGACTGCCGTCGCGTATTTCAGGGTGCTCACCGGCGGCCGCGTTAGCTATTCAATTACGAGATGGGCCCTCGCAGCTGGTTAATTTAATTGAAACGAACTGTCGGTCGAAGCAGGGTTCCGCGGTCCCGTGATACCACGTTGGTGACGGCTCAGTTTCGTTACACGACACAGATCGCACCACCATGCCCTGGATAAGGTGTCAGCCAAGGACACCACCAATAATGTGTGTTTCCGTTGAGTGGACCACATTGCCAGTCGAACGCATTTTAACA
This sequence comes from Schistocerca serialis cubense, assembly GCF_023864345.2. Taxonomy (NCBI): domain Eukaryota; kingdom Metazoa; phylum Arthropoda; class Insecta; order Orthoptera; family Acrididae; genus Schistocerca; species Schistocerca serialis. The sequence goes on along the minus strand of NC_064645.1, from coordinate 465,534,444 downwards.
CATCGGATGTTGAGAGGACTTCATGAACGTTAGCGTGTGATCGCCCAGAGAAGCTGCAATTCTACTCGCTATTTTTTCGCTTACAGAACTGTGGCACTCTCACGAATTTGTGGAGGGCAGAGACCAGTTTCATGTCGATAAAAAATATTTTTAAAATACGTAACACGAATTTTATCTGTATCTGTAGCGTATTTAACCCTACAGATTCATCCGAATTCTAAGAAAATTTGTAATTCTACCTGTATATGAAGTATGCAAAAAGGTCGTGGACAATGGTTCGCAGCGCGGGATTAGCCGAGCGGTCTCAGGCGCTGCAGTCATGGACTGTGCCACTGATCCCGGCGGAGGTTCGAGTCCTCCCTCGGGCATGGATGTGTGTGTATGTTTGTCCTTAGGATAATTTAGGTTAAGTAGTGTGTAAGCTTAGGGACTGATAACCTTAGCAGTTAAGTCCCATAAGACTTCACACACATCTGAACACATCTGACAATGGTTCAATATTTAGGTGTGAAATTGTAACAAACACTTTTTACATTCGTAATATGATATGTATTCCACCTCTTCCTTCACGTTCACCGTTCTCGCCAACTGCTTGACGCACTCAACAAAGTAAATGAGACACACATTGCGCTTCATATTTTTATGGATATCTAGTCAAAATACGGGAAAGAAATGCAACAGGTCGATTCAGAACATCCTCACTTGTCACTCCTTTTCACCACCTCCAGCACCGCAAGGAGTGGTACGGGTATCTCATTCACACTGTATTCCTATACAAATAATTACTCATGCGGATACCACGTGCAGCTGCTTTTACTCCAGGTGTTGACGAGTTACGTTTCTATGTCGCTCTTTTCCACTCCCACCCTCATCTGTAGCGATGTTGGAGGTGACTCACTGTCAAAGCATTTTATCCAGATATCAAGTGATACGAATGGCAAGTTTGGTAGAAATTACTTCATGTGTTTTAGGCATATGCTTTTATGTCACTGTCTTTGCAATACACCCATCACCCATCACCAATCCATCTTTAAGAATGAAACGTCATAGGTACTGTCTGTCACCAATAAGCCCAAGCGACCTCGAAAACAATGCATTCGATATTAATACTGGCCGTTACCGAAAATTTTTTACGTGTCATGACTTATCATACACAATTCTACCTATTAGGATGGCGTCAGTATTTTTATACAAATAATATTTTACATGTATAGAAAATTTGGTTAAAATTTCTCCAGTCGTTCCTCAGTTACGCTTTTATGTCACATTTTTTCACCCCACCACCACGCCTATTGGAGGAAGGTGGTTCTTATCTTCATAGTACTTCTTTCCACATTGTAAGTGATATATGTAGCAAGTTTGGCTGAAATCTATCCATAGGTTTAGGGGGAGATGTGGAACATACATATGAACATACATCTACTCTGTGTCTACATTTATAACAATACTAGTAATTGTAAAGGCATCGTGTCTATCTGTTTGAATACGCTAATCTCCTAAATTACTAAACCAGTTATCACGGGGTTTGAACAGGCAACTTTAGCTTGGGACAACGTACAGGCCTTATTTCATCAAACAAAATTGGATCAGCAAACTAAAAGATATTATATATAAATTTTTATCTAAAATCGTCGTGTCTGCCCGTTGGTCTATTTAACATAATAATCTCCAAAAATACTATACGAATTTTCATTGGATTTTCACAGATAACTTGACTTTAGCTTGGAGAACGTAAAGATATATCTCATCAAAATCGGATTAGGAAAGGAAAGAAAGCGTGATTTAAAGTTTCAGGAGTCTGATAATCTTAAATAGCTCTCTTTCGTACATCACCAAAATAGCAATAGATGGCGCTGTTTATGTTTTTGCCTCAATGACAGAAGACGTATTTTCGGAAGTTTACGTTAGGGCAGAATAAGAGCCGCAATCTTATCGTTACGAATATAAACTGACGTAGAATCTAGAATGAGATTTTCACTCTGCGGCGGAGTGTGCGCTGATATGAAACTTCCTGGCAGATTAAAACTGTGTGCCGGGCCGAGACTCGAACTCGGGACCTTTGTCTGTCGCCGGCAATTACTCTATCAATTGAGCTACCCAAGCACGACTCACAACCCGTCCTCACAACTTGAATTCCATCAGAACTTCGTCCCCTACCTTCCAAACTTCACAGAAGCCCTCCTGCGAACCTTGCAGAACTAGCACTCCTGGAAGAAAAGATATTGCGGAGACATGGCTTAGCCACAGCCTGGGGGATGTTTCCAGAATGAGATTTTCACTGCACTGCAGAGTGAAAATTTGGAAGGTAGGAGACGAGGTACTGGCGGAATTGAAGCTGTGAGGACGGGTCGTGAGCCGTGCTTGGGTAGCTCAGTTGCGCCGGCACGGTAACTCAGCGTGTTCGGCCAGAGGGTTAGCTGCCCTCTGTAATAAAAAACATAGTTAATGGATCAACGACGATCTGAAACGGGTGTCTGGTGACGTCCGCCCCGAGCTGATACAACGAACAAAAACGAAAAAAACGAGAATAATAAAAAAAAAGTTGGTATAGCACTTGCTCCCGAAAGGCAGAGATCCCGAGTACGAGTCTCGGTCCCGCACACAGTTCTAATCTACCAGGAAGTTTGACATAGAATCTAGTAGGATGTACGGATTTACTGCTTTCGCTTTGTGCATTAAATACTTAATGAAACTGCTATGCATCTTTCGATAGGTTTCACTTGTATTTGACTTCTAGGTCAGGAAAAACATATGTATTAATAAAGTGATCCTATAAAGGCTCCATTTTTGCCGACTGTCATGGAAATTTGAAGAGTGACTATATACAAAGTCCCTTCTTCAACTTCCGTTGCGAAACATGTGCTTATAGATAGTTTCAATAACGTATGTAAAGGCATTTCTTACGGCATGTGGAAGAAAATTTTTTTATTTATTTTGATGATGAAACAAAATCGATTGTTAGGTATGACAGACTCACATTTCATCACTTCAATTAGCAGACGGTATAGTAATTAACAACAAAGAGGAAACACTGCAAGGATTCTAAGACTTCTTTAAATGTTTTTCTAGTTCAGGTGAGTTAGGCACACAAATAAGTAATAACGATATTTTGTGAATAATGTCAGATGTGTAGAAAAACAGTCTTCCTTATATCATAGCTCAGCAAGTACAAAGTATTTCCAGGATATTTCTCGGATGATGATGTTTGGTTTGTGGGGCGCTCAACTGCGCGGTTATCAGCGTCTGTACAAATTCCCAACCTCTGCCCAGTCCAAAATTGCCACTTTCATGAATGATGATGAAATACTGATGACAACACAAACACCCAGTCATCTCGAGGCAGGTGAAAATACCTTACCCCATATTTCTCGGAAACCGGTGCTTCTGCTATTACTGTTAGCTCTGATATTAGCATTGTTGTAAGCAGTACAGAAGTGCTGCAACTAACATTAATTCTACAGCACCTGTTACTGGGGGTAATAATATTAAATATGTTTCTGTGAATTGCATATGGCTTTCAACGGCATTCAGGAGATTAAAATACCAGTTGTAGCATTATTATATGTCTACTTTCAGCCAGCTGATTACTTGGTACCGCAAATGTCGTTAATGGGAACTCTGGAAATGATACATCAGAAGGCATTTGGCATTTGGTTTTATAGAGAGATGCTGAAATTAAATGGGCCACCTTAGTGCATGATGGACATAAGTTAAATATAATTACCAAGGAAAATAATCGACGATGAAAGCTTCCTGGATGAAATAATTTAAAGCACTAGTTAATCTGGAAATGTAGAAACGACAGATGATGGATATGTATTTTAGTCACAGGAGACTTATCAAATAATAGTACAAAAAAATAAACAAATGTTATTGTATTTACGTCTATTACTACATGTATATTCAACTGTGCCAATGTTAAGTGCGTGAAGATGGTACTTTACAGCAATATTAGCGATTCCCAGTCCTGTTCCATACGCAGTATATTCATGAGTAAACATGTTTATAACGTGGAATTTAACGTTCCTTCTTTCAGTGTCCTGTCTGCAGTCTTAACAAAAAACTGATCCACTTGAGTAAATGGAAGGTTTGGTCCGTTCATTGACCTAACGTATGACCAAAATTTCTTACGATTACATGAAAGGTGTTTTATTGGGACCTGACTGTGAAAACTATAGAAGGTTTTACTCATGAGACTTCCAATGGATGCAAGAGTTCACATTAAGTATCCGCTATCAGTCTACTTGCGGTTCTTTTTGTAGCAAGTGTGTAGTTGTTTCTCTTTTCACATCATTCTCGGAATGGTAGTATTAGATCATGGTTTGTCCTTGGCATTTTCATCACTGAGGTGTTACCTATTTATCTAGACCACGCCTATTAGCTTTCGTGACAGCTGGTGTGGTTCCTAAGATCTGAACGAAATATTCCTGTTTAGTTCATTAAGTAAGTTGACAGAGACTACCATTCAGCCAAAATCAAGTTCCTAGCCTCAGTGAAGGCCTTTTCACCCTCGGTAATCAGCGTTCTTGTTGTGTCCGCGATAAACAAGGCCATGCACAGAGAGACTGCCACGTAGCAAGGCTAACCTTCAGAGCGGAGCGACGTACATTGGTGCGCAAAATGCAGGGACAAAACTAACTTCCGCGTGATGAGTCACTGCCAAGTAATATAAATCGATGAAACTGGCACCATACGTAGAAAGAACTGCTACAGTATATGCTTCGTTCATCGTAAGAATAAACCTGATGTAAAGAAACACAAACGCGATGATTGGTCAGCGGCCATAGGTCTTGTACACTGGTGTTGTTCCGCTCTTGGAAGTAGGTCCAACTTACGTATTGGATACCTTCTTACTACATCAGTCTGAATGAAATTTTAAGACATTCTCATGTATTAACAGCAATCAACATTTTTCTTAATCACATTTTAGCTCGTAATTTTTATTTCAAAAATCGTGTACAGTCACAGTCACTGTAAACGCTACTTGAGCTCTTATGTCTCGCTGTCAATACATGCTGTGAAAATGGATGACATTGTTTCCAGCCTCGTAGTGAAACATGCGCGCAGAACACCGTTAATGGCGAGAAACAAATTGTTTTCACAAAATTACAGAGCAAAATCAGCTTTGACATTTTTCGAGAAACACTAAGTAATAAATAAAAGATCATATTTCAGTTAGATACGTGGCGTACTAGGTACTGTAGTAGAATGTTAACTGTGGGGAGGCGGTTCGTATCTCTTTGTGATCTATAATTTTTTTGTTCGGTTTGAATGCATGAATCATGTAAATATGAAATCCATCAAATATATGTTAATTAACTCATACTTAGCCATAATTTCTCGAAAAAAATGCATTTCTTCCAATTTAGAATTACATACCACTCGCCAAATTCTGGTTTTCATTGCAAATATAAATTGTTAATGATCGATATTTTGTGAAAGAGTGTTAAAAATTGTTAAAGCTAAGAAAAGTTACACCATTAAATTGTTTGGAAAAAAGTAAAAGTCAAACACTATTTATTTTAATAAGCCCATTGTTTTGTAGAACATATCTGGTCCCAAACGAGCGGGAATAATAAGCGTAGGAGAAACATGCCGCGTTTTTACAACTGTCAGCGTACCGCTGCAATTGGAACCCAATAGAATCGATCTGGAGCCAAGTTAAGGGATCTATCACGAGAAATAACAAGACATTTAAGCTGCCAAACGTACTGGAGCTGATGTACGAAGCTTTGTGACACGTTACTGCCGAACGATGGCGAACTGCAGAACAGCCCTTCATAAAAGAGGAGGAGGAAATCTTATTTTTTGGTGGCTTGAAATTCTATTGCTGATCGCTTCGTTATCAACGTAGCAGTACTAAAGTGTATTACTCGGAACCCGATATGGAAGGAGTTGAGAGATTGCCAGAGGACTGACCGTAATACTTTGTGGCTTCAGTATGTAACTACGTGGGAAATCAGCAGTGCGCTTTTACGCCATGCTTAGCTCATGGTGAAAAATTATCCTTCTTAAAATCAGAAATTTTCATCACTTTTGTTTTTCATTACAACAATATGTTAAAAATGGTTCAAATGGCTCTAAGCACTATGGGACTTAACATCTGAGGTCATCAGTCCCCTATACTTAGACCTACTTAAACCTAACTAACCTAAGGACATCACACACATCAATGCCCGAGGCAGGATTAGAACCTGCGACCGTAGCAGCAGCGTGGTTCCGGACTGAAGCGCCTAGAACCGCTCGGCTACAGCGGCTGGCCAATAATACGTTATCTAAGATGTAGCACATGTTACGATTTCCTTACGGTCACCTAAAAAGCGTATCGCCTGATTTTTTCCATGTGCTATTTCATTCTGTTTAAAAATTAAACGACATTCGTAGCTATATCGTTCTCTGCTCGTCTCATTTTACGTCTTTACGGCAACTCTTTCCGTCACTGTAGGTTGGTTGGATCACTTGCCTGGTCAGTGCTGTCCAAGTAAACCGCGCCAGTAAAGCTGTTGCCCCGTATCACAGCCGAGTCGATGTGCACGTAACGCACAGCATAAAAGGTATCCTCATTATGGCAGCTGACTATACTCAGGACAGCTTGGCTTCCACTACACAAGAAACGAAACCCAATGAGGTTCCAGCAAACGTGGAAGAACACATAGCGTAATGTTTACATGAGGTTTATTCTTATGATGAACGGAGTACAGTGCAGGAGATAACTGAAAGGAATGCGCAATGAAATGAATAGAAATTACACTACTTTTATTGAAAGATATGAACTCCATTGAAGTCACTGCGATTTATTACGGTCCCCTGGACATTCCAAACGGCGGAACATGGTTCTTAATGGGTGCTCGATAACCGCGGACAGCAATGCGTCCTTCGCAGTGTGCTCCTAGGCTGGCTACAAGGTCGGTAAGGATTCGTGTGGTACCACGTTCCATTCCTCCAAATGCACGTTTGATTACTGCTAGAGGCTGGTTTGAGCATGCTGTAACGCATCACGTCATATCGGCGTGTTAAATATATTGGTCGAGCGTCAAGTGTGGGGTTTTTTCTCGAACCCGTGGCGTCAGCGACCAGTGGGCATTGGAAAGTCTCAATTGTTTTGTAATCATATGCGGATGTGCAGTGCAAACTATACTATGTACTGAGACACACGAATATCATATGACAGAGGTTTTAAATACCCATCTAATCATATAAAGGTATCATCTGAGTGTGTTGCTTCAAAGAAATTACAGAAACAAATATGTTGACTTATAGCGTACGCACTTCATAACCTATTACTTTTAATGTAATCACGCTAGCTAAAGGTCAAGCGATCAAATTGTGGTTTCTGATGAGATGCATCAACATAGTTAAGCATGTGATCCATAATCCTATTGTTTAAGACGAGAAACTGAATTTTTAATGGAAATTAATTAAATTCGACATAACTCATATAGGAAGTACACGGACAGTATGTATTGGCAGCCGATACCATTAACTACACACACTATTTAGATTGCTAGATTACTATTTTTATTCACAGTTCTTATTGTTTGATGTTAGATTTACATAGTTTTGCCCATACTTTGAATGTCATTCAAGATACGTAAATTTTTATTACAGTAATGAAAAGAGGAGACAAAACCAGTTGAAAATGATATGCCATTTGTAACTGGAAACTAAATAGCAGAAGGGTTAAGGGCATAAACAAGTTTCGCCGTTGAAAGCTCAAATTATGAATAACCAGACTCTGATTTACGGGAAAACTACGGAACTTCGAAATTATGATGCTGTATATTTTTGAAATAGAATTTTGGGGCCCAGGTATTGGTACAGTCGGAATTTCCATTAAATGTGCGTATAAAATGTTCTAAATTTATGCTGGTGATCATATGAGTGACCTGTGTGACGTCAGTTAGTGCACTTTTCTCGTGTAGGAAAAGCTGACATAGAAGAAAGCCAGGTTCCTTGTGGTCTGTCTGTGTGTCCGTCCAAGCCTCGGGGTTGTCCGGCTGTCGCAGCCTCATGGTCGATCTGCCTGTTTTTTTACGTCTGTCGGTCGGTATGAACGATGTACCAGCTGTGACAGATGAGTCTGGAAATATCTCGCGTTCCGTGTGGCCTCTGACGAATTTTGTGCAGTTCTCTACTTAGTTTCTGCCACAGTCGCAGAACTTAGAATTATTCGGGGTCAGTGTGGACGCTGACAGTTTTGCAGTGTGGCGTAGTAGTTAGCAGGAACGTTATTTGAATTGCATATCTAATCGACCTACAGGACCATTCATCGTTGTGTCGATGTGAGTGAGGATATTCGATCTCAGTTTGTGGTTGTGAACACATTCTGGTGATCTTCTAGGTAGCTAAAAAAAAAAAAAAAAATGGTTCAAATGGCTCTGAGCACTATGGCGCTTAACATCTGAGGTCATCAGTCCCATAGAACTTAGAACTACTTAAACCTAACTAACCTAAGGACATCACACACATCCATGCGCGAGGCAGGATTCGAACCTGCGACCGTAGCGGTCGCGCGGCTCCGTAATATTGAGATCTACTGACTGTGGTAGCCAGGGGAGATGCAAGAATCATCCTAGTGCTCGCAAATTTGCAGCTGTGCTCCTCTTATATCTCACCACAGTCCTCTTCAGTGACCCTCAGTCACCATCACACAACACGAACTTTCGGCCTTGTTGTGACTTATCGGATGATGTTGTTTGGCTTACTCTGTAAGGCATAAATATTCAGTACGATGTCTCTTTTCTCTTTTACTCAGGAAAGGCAGATATTCATCAGTCTTCTTGCTGGTTTGATGTGGCCCTACACGAATTGCTACCCTGTGCCAACACTTTCATCTCAGAGCAGCACTTGCAATCTACGTCTTGGCTGGCTCTGAGCAGTATGGGACTTAACTTCTGTGGTCAACAGTCCCCTAGAACTTAGAACTACTTAAACCTAACTAACCTAAGGACATCACACACATCCATGCCCGAGGCAGGATTCCAACCTGCGACCGTAGCAGTCGCGCGGTTCCGGACTGAGCGCCTTAACCATGAGACCACCGCGGCCGGCAATCTACGTCTTGAGTTATTTGCAGGATGTGCTCCAGTTTCTGTCTTCGTTTTCAGTTTTTACCTTCTACAGTTCTCTCGACTACCATAGAAATTACTCCCTTATCTCTTAACAAGGTCCTATCATTCTGTTCCTTCTTCGTGTAAATAACATGTAAATGTCGTGTGACTAGGGCCTCCCGTTGGGTAGACAATTCGCCGGGTGCAAGTCTTTCGATTTGACGCCACTTTGGCGACTTGCGCGTCGATGGGAACGAAATGATGATAATTAGGACAACTCAACACCCAGACACTGAGCGGGGAAAATTCCGGGAATCGAACCCGGGCCCTTAGACTTGACGTTCTGTCGCGGTGACCACTCAGCTACCGGGGACGGATTTCGTGTGAATGTTTCCCACACATTTTTTAACACGCCGATTCTGCGGAAAACCTCCAAATTCCTTATCTTATCAACCCGCCTAACGTTCAACCGTCATGTGTAGCACCACACCTCAAATCCTTCGATTCTTCGGTTTTCACATAAGCGATACTGCACTACCATTCAATTCTGTGCTTGAAACGTACCTTCTCAAAAATTTCTTCCTAAAATGTTGGCCTATGTTTTTTATTAGTGGACATCTCTTGGACAGAAATGCCCTTTTAACTAGCGTTAGTCTGGTTTTTATATCCTTCTTGCTCCGCCCGCCATAGGTTGTTTTGTTAACTAGATAGCAGAATTTCTTAACTTGGTCTAGTGAAATTCACACCAGTTTTCAGTAACCGATCTACAGCTTTATTGTAAATTAACGTGACACATTTTAAGCAAATAAATCTGCACCTACAAAAACAGAAGCAGAGCCTATTTTATTAGTAAATTTATGTTTAACCCTCGTAGTGTTGCAATGTGAATGTGCTGAAACACATCTCCCCAATGCATCCCACACGAGCTCGACGGAATTTTAAGTCGGTGGGACCAGTCCATTGGCCGAATATCCTCTCATTCCAAGAATTCGTCTATCTCTGCTGTTCGATACGGTCGCATATCGTCATCCATTAAAGTGGAGACAGGTCGAAATGAACCCCTAAAAAGATGCACATGTCGGTGGAATCCAGTGTCAGAATAGCATTGACCGGCGAGTTCGGGGTGTTCAAAGATTTTGTTGTAACGACCCTCGTGCCACATTATGTCTCCCCGCAACACGACAGCTGAACCACCGAAACGGTCATCTCCGACAATGATCCTGCGTGCAGCAGGCGTTTCCATCTTTCGCGGTATAAGGTCACGTCCAGCTTTGTCTGAAATGACTGTTTTCTTGGTGAAGGTGCTATCGTGTGGGCATCTATAGTGTTGTAAGGACGTACTGACCTCCAGATCTCGTAAAACGATACACTCACCAGCCAGCTTGCCCATGTACGTCGGCCGGCCGAAGTGGCCGTGCGGTTAAAGGCGCTGCAGTCTGGAACCGCAAGACCGCTACGGACGCAGGTTCGAATCCTGCCTCGGGCATGGATGTTTGTGATGTCTTTAGGTTAGTTAGGTTTAACTAGTTCTAAGTTCTAGGGGACTAATGACCTCAGCAGTTGAGTCCCATAGTGCTCAGAGCCATTTGAACCATGTACGTCGATTCAGGGGTGCATTCGTCCCTCACTTTATTTTAATTGCGCGGCCCAATCGATC